>NW_019385326.1:102733-118802 GCF_000671375.1 Centruroides sculpturatus | reverse complement strand
TAAATTATTATATAATATATATAAGATTATAGAAAAAAAGATAGTTTTTAACAAAGATTTAAGAAAATTAATACCCGGGTAAAGAGTTGATAGCAAAAGTAAATGATTTTATGGCCGAGTAAAACATTTTAAATGACAATAAACATTTTTTAATATCAATCCTGGGTTAAATAAATCGATCGTTTATCATATATGTCATTTGTATATTATAAAAATATATTTAATGTAGGTCACTATAATGTATTACCTAGACTTAAGACGTTCGCATTATTTCTTATCTACACTTGACTGACGTATAAGATAAACGAATACGAAATTTCAAACGATTTATTCTCTCTTACAGATTTGTCATGTGAATAAATCATTGATGTTTAAAAGTATCAAAGGACAGAAAATTGTTCCTGCTTTCATTTAATGTACTAAAATAAAGAGGGGAAAAAGTAGAGCTACTTCCTTGTAAAATGGAAACTATAAATTAAATAAATGAAGTAGAAATTGCATCATTTAGAGTAATTCGACATACCAGTTAATAAATATTAGAGTAAGTGTAATTTTATTTTTATTTATATAATTTTATTTAAAAAATATATTTATCAATTGATATTTTTTACTATTTTGTTAAATTTATAAATGTAATTTTGCCATTTTAAGCTAGAATTGGAGAGAAGAAGAGGGAAAACGATAGGTATTCTTATATTTATCTTCTTCAGTACAGTAAAATAACGTAAAAGTTGTATAAACTTGATTAGTTATTGTTTTTTGTACAAGAGTCTATTAAATTAGAATGCCTCACATATTAACGTAATAAGGAAAGATCGGCCATTAAAACGTCGACTTATACACTTATTATATAAAAATTATAAGAAATATTTTTGTCATAAATTATCTAAATTTTAAAGATATCTAGCATATCGGTTATAAGATAAAAATATTATAATTTTTAAGATAATCACTTCTAAAGTTATATAAATTCCTCATAAAATTGTGTAGGTAATTGGGAGAAACTCTTCTCAGAAATATTACATTTAACAGTTTAAAGAAGGAGATTATTAATAATATATACATATTTTTCTAAGTATATTTTATAAAACAGGACATATTTATAGATCGTAAACAATTCTGTCATCCTAGAACCATATCTTAATATCAGAATTCGAAGGTTAGCTAGTGTCTAGTTATATTTGATTATTTTTTATTCTTTCTGATCTTAGCTAGATTTTAAATCCGAAATTTCTTGTAAATATTCTCATTTATATTTTCTTAGAAATAATTTAAATTAAATCCTTCTCAAACCGGTTAAACTGCATTATCCCGACCATCCAAAACGGGATGACTCTTGTTTAATGCCAAATTTTAATAACTTTCAAGGCACTGTATTACATAAACAGATGATAATAATAAAACTTTAGAATCACAAACTTTCATTCAGTTACTTTGCATTAGTTTTATTTTATTTTGTTTTCTACTAAGAATGACTTTAAAAGTTTTAAAATATCAAAGTCTTTCTTAGTTGAAAAGAAAATTAACTTTCGAGGCGATTTTAAAGTTTTATTATCTATTTATGTAAGAAATTTTAATAAAAAAATATTGGCTTGACCTTTGGCATGATAATTATATTAAAATTTTCGATAACAAGGTAACTTTTGATGTATTTACCATGAAAATTTTGATAATATTTAGTAAGAAAGAAGCAAAACTTGAAAAGGATGTCTAAATTATATTCAAAATTTATATTAAAAATTAGTCAACTTTATTACAAATTCTAAAAATACGTACTGTACATATAACCCTCAAAATTCTTTAAATATTTCCACACATCTTAGTTCAATTCGTGAGGAAATGTTTAAATATATTCATTCTACTTACGAAGAAATATTTTTGAAATAAATCTAGAATATTTTACTCGATACATACGGAAAAATAACTTTTTATATTGTGAAAAACTGCTTCGAAACGATGAAATAACCAAGTCGCATTTGTATAGATACATTTCCATCTTTCATTTGAAAACAATAGAAGATTTTTGTACTTTTAATTATGCAATTCGTTTGAAGAAAAAAAAGGAAAGAAAAACCATCAGGCCTATAAATTTAACAGATTTTTTTAGTTAAACAAATGTATAAAATTTGCTTTTATATACTTCTAAATTCGATATTATTGATAGAGTGGTTAAAGTTCCAAGAAAATATTTCTGATGATTTTGGCGAATTAATTAACGCGAAAAGCACTAAACTTAATTAATTCTTAAATTTATTAACACTGATTAAGGATTATAAATGATCTTCATTTTTCTTAGAAACGATTAAAGAGAAAAATAAACAAATAAATAACAGGAATGTTAAGCAACCTTTAAGAACAAAACTCATAGAGGAGCTCTATTATGCAACTTAACTAGAATTCCGTCATGACTACCTTGTAGTAATCAAGGATTTTTTTAAATTACTGGCAATTTGCCCGTAAAATATCCCTATATACTGCACGTGTAAAAAACATTAGGGAAATTTTCTAAAAATTTTCCACTGAATATTTTGTTACGCCAAATTTTATGGGAGGAAGGTTGAATCTTCAAGCTACTCGTATATTTTTTTACGCTTTAAAATACGAGAAAATTAGGAATAATTGTAATAAAATTACACATTTAAAACCGTATACGGCCTCGTATAGAAGATAAATATTGAAATTATTCGCTAAACAACGTAACTATTTATTATTTATAGGCACGGCACGAATTCTTACTCATGCTAATGATTGTCGACATAATCGTACAAGTAGGCTATATTAATAATAAAGGATAGTGACCTTCTGAAACGCAATTTACTTCTCTTTCTTTGTCCATATTCTTAGACACGTGAGTCTGCTTCGAATATTTATCGCACAGAACTTGACAAGAATTTTCTAATACTTTAATAGCTGTCAATTGAAGAGAATTTAATAGAATTTCTTCAAGTGAATTCTCCAATAAAGCTGCTAGAATTAATTACATGACAGGACTAAAAGACATCGTGTAAAACGTATTATAATAGCCTTAAAATATATTTTTATTTTCAGATAACTGTATTAGTGGTCTATAAATACATTAAAACTGCATAAAAGTTTCGTCTTTTTGGTATAAAATCTCTCAATAACTTTTTAAAACTTGTAATCTAGGTTATTTTAACATTTACATCATTTAATAATTCTATTCTTATGTAAAAGTTATGATAAATACTTTAAAAAACTATAAGCAAATGTGTAAATTTATGCATAATTATGAATAAATGAAGGATGAATTGAAAAATAGACAAGTATTTAAACTGATGGGTGGTAATTTTTTATTTTTTTCCGGGTTCGTCCCTCGGAAAATTCTTAAGGTTGTGAATTTAACTTAAAAATTATGAAGATATTCTTGATAACACGATGTAATGAGGACGACAAAAGAATAATAAAGTACTTTACCTTAGATATATTTGATGTCTATCTGGACTGCCTGCCTGCCTGTATTTGATGATCTTAAATAAGATGTATGTATATATATATATATACATGATTTGAAGAGATTCTCTTGCATAATTTTTTATCTTTAAAGCTCAAAAGTTATTAATTTATGAAGCAGAATGGCAAGGGTAAAACATTTTATCACAATTTCAACGAAGATAATAAAAAATGGTCTCTCAACCACGTTCTGTCTCAATTTCGAAGTGATTCAGCACAAATTCTGTTATTCTGTGTAAGTTCCTGTTTAAACTGCATATTTAGATGCCAATAAAATTTAAAAAGAACTTTTAAGTAATCATAAACCTTACTTTATACTTAAGAAACGGCAGGAGGCAAGAATACCAATATCAAAATTTTATTAATGCACGTGCTAAGTATGGATATATACCGTAAATCGATCTCAGACCCTCCAGGTGGTGAGCAACAAGGAATATCGTCAGTTACGTAAGGAATATACATAACCATTAATCAAAAGGTAAAACCGTAACGTAAATTTACTAACGGAAGCGCGATAAAGATACATAAACACGTATTAATCACGCGTAACGATACAAGAGGAGTTTAATTTAGAATATAAGCTATTTTAGGAACCCGATCAATTCGATTATTTGTTTTATCCGGGTCAAGAATCGATGCTTATAAGAATACTACTAGGAAGATAACTTACAAAAACAGTTGAAGAACGTAAAAAACTTCCAAAAATCTTTGACCTTTCACTTTTCCTCCAACTCAGATCGGTAGGGATTTTTTCCTTTCTTTTTTTGTTGTTATTATTAAAATCCTCTTCGCTGAGTTCAAGCTCCTCTTCGTTTCAACTCGGGTTCATCCGACTTGCAAGTGCATTGTAACTCGGACCTATCGCAAGTTTTTAATCCCTGCTAAAATGACGCAATCGATTCGTTGAATGGTTGGCTATCGTCTACTGCGAAACTGGTTATGAACCGTTTTTAATTCGTCCTTTGTTCGAAACGAGTTCCTTTATATATACATTGTACGTAAATAAAAATTTGACTTCATTGCCATCAACTATTCACGGATTTCCAAGCTCAATCTACTAAAATTAATGATTAAAAAATAACTTTTTATAACATATAAAGATTTTAAAATAGTCAGTGAGAGAATTCGATGGCTATTTTTAATTGAAACAAGAATATAACACTTTATTTTTTAAAAAAAATCGTTAAAATATAAACTGGTCAAGGGATTAAGTCTTAATTATTTTTACGTACGTCCAATTATTTCGTTACGATTTTTTCAGAGCTTTCCACGACAATTAAATTTAAGTTAATAAATTAAATCAGCCAGAAAAACTCAGAGTAATACATATTAAAGATTGACGCGTAACAATTTATCTAAATTAATTCTTAAAAATATTCGTATTTTTAAAAATTTTTTTAACTTAAATTTAAAAACCGAAAAGAAAATATTAATAACAACAATTTTGAGAGAATTCAAGAGCAAATTGATAAAAAGTTTGCTCTTGAATTCTCTCAAAATTATTGTTATTAATATTATTATTGATTCGACCATAAATTGTTCATTGTATATTAGAACAGTTTAGTCACATTATCGCCATATTACTTCGTTAATTAAATGGAATAATATAACATAAATTCGTCAATTTGACCTATAAATTTAATTTCTAATTAACTTCATTTCTCAGTATAAAATTAAGCGTTATTTAACGATAAATTAAACATACAGTGTATATTAGTCCTATAAGCCAAATTTAATGCACGTATTACTAGATAATTAGTAACTGGAATGAAATTTTATATATTTTTTGGGAATTTTTTAAAATGAAATTCAATGACGTTTCTGAGGAAAGAAATAACACGTAATCACGTACAGTACTTTAAAGAAAATAACAGAATACTTTTACACTAATTTAACTTAAGCTTATAATAATAAATTTAATATTAAAAGGATTCATTTTAACCGGAAGAAAATTGTAAATAAGGGAAATTCATTTTAGTTTTACTTTCCCGCTTACGAGTTAGAGGAAATAACCTTATTCGAGAAAAATAACATAATACAATGTAATACGATAATCCCTTTTCCTTTACATTCTCGATTCGAATATTTTGTAAATAATGTGAATGACTAATGAAGTTAATTTACTTCCTTCTTACTTCGGCATTAAAAACTCGTCACATTAGCTAATTTATTATAATCAACCTAGAAATATTAGATAATTTATTATAATCAACCAGTTCCAGTTTTAACGAAGTGGCACAATTCAAAATAAACGAAATGACAGATTACAGAAAAACTGTCTTTCTCTGAATATTTTGTTATTCTTTTATAATATATTCTAACTTTTAAGTTAAAATCACATTTAAGTTCCTACGCTTCGTGTATATTGAATTTTATACTTTAAAAAAATTTATAAATAAAAAGTATATCCAGAATTACAAAGTTTAAACAACAAAACTTTGTCCAAATATTTTTAAATAATAAAAACTTTTGTATTTTTAATAAAATATACAGTTTAATTTTTATAATTTTGTAATTTTAATGTTAACATGAACGTTTAATAGAATTTTAACACTAATTTAACATTTTATTACAACAATTAATCATATTTTCATTGTTAAACAGTATAACAATTGTTCATACAGAAAGAATAATACTTTTTGTATTGATGATTTCGGAAGTCATCAGTGAGAACACAACACTGCAAATTTTATATTTAAGAATTTTATTCCATTCTGGTATGACTTTTAATATTTTTATTTGTTACAAACGTCCTTCCCAACTTGGTAAACACACTGTTGTATTTTTAGTATTATAATAAAAATAAAATAACTTTAAAAATTACCTCCATTTTAAATGAATCTATTTATTTTACCATAAAATTAATGTACAAAATACTTATTAACTTCCTAAAAAATATTATGCTAAATATCATTTTAATAATATATTAATTTTAATGAGCATGTTTATATGCAAACTCTCACTAAACGTATGCGAATAAAATTTTTATGGAATTCATAAAGCATTAAGTATCATTTTTTTCCATCCCACAAGTCGTAAAATCAAGATCATCGTCCTTCTTAAGGATGCAATATTATAGTTACCCGTTTAACTTGCCAGAATATATGCCTATTGTTACTATAATTATATAAATATTCCTGGCCACAACAAGTTACGAATATTTATATAATTATAGTGTTCCATTTTTTATTCCATATGACCTAAAGCTATAAATAATTGCATGTATATAAATAATAATATTGTCGTGTACTGTACGTTATAAGTATAAAAAGCGTATAACAATGTAATTATATGTTATTTAAATCTTTCCATTATATAAAGATGAAGTTAGAGTTAATATTCTGTTCTTTTCTATCTGTATATTGTACATTAAGAGAAAGGGAAATGATAAGGGAATATATATTACTCTTATGAAACGTGTATAAGATTAATCTAAACTTTTGCAAACAACTTTTATGTAATCATTAAATGTTATTTAGAAGTGTATGAACATTTTTACTTGACCTAATAAAATATTGCAGTTATGACATTACTTGATATATTTATAATTGTAACGTATAATGATAAGGTAGATATCAGTTTTTTTTTAACATTAAAAATATAGAATTTATATATAGTTACTCAATATATAACCTTCTAAATTTTTAATACACACTGTTAATGATGTAAGCATTGAAACGTTAATGGCTTAAAATTAAAGTCTGACATAAAATTGAGGAAATTAAACTTAATAATCCTAATTTTTGATATATTATATTCTGTTAGCGATAAGATATTTTATTGTCTTTCGGTACTTCCTAAGGTTTTATTGCTAAATTTATTGCTTCCATATATTTGTGTATTCATGGTATTCAGTATAATACAGTGGTTTAATTAGGCTGTTTTGTTATTTTTTCATTCTGTATGGTTGCAATTAACATTTAAGATTTAATTTACTTACATATATATTCGTAGAAATTATTGTTTATGGAGGTTGTTTTCAGAACTAAAGAATAGGTTAGTCATATCTCATTAGTACCAGTAATAAAAGGCTATAAAATAATTTTCAATAAATGATTTAATTTATATATTTATATATAGATATTTTAACGTGCTTAACATTTTTTATTATTAAAACAATTAGTAGTTTATATCTCTATTGTTTTATGCTTACGGTGACAAGGTTACTATCTCTTTTAACATTCCTCGAAAATGATTTAAAATAAATTCCAAAGTAGTAGCAAGGAATTTCTAATGAATGTAATTATAATCATTCCATGCCTTCGAATCGATAACTACATTTCTTATTTAATATTGTGTAATAGTGAAATGTATAATGTAATTTTCTCAACTTAATGCAGAAGAATCTGTCAAAGTTTATTTTTTATATGCAAATGTTAATTTCTTGGTTTATATACATTTATCAGGGGCATAGGCAGAATTTACTGAAGGAAGGCCAGATATTTTGTTCTCCCGGAAAATATCGATAATTTAAGTAAATTAATCAAATAAATCTTTCTTTTTATTAGTAGTATAAAAAGTAAGTTCTGAATATCTAAGAGTGGAGTCCACACCCCACGAGGTCTTATGGTTAAGCCACACACATATATAAATTATATATATATATATGTGTGTGTAAATATAATTATAATATGTAATTATTTATACATACCACGTGTGTATTACATAAGATGTATTATTAATAATACATATAATTAAAGAATTATAAATATATACATATATACATACGTGTATATATTTGTGTGTGTGTGTGTGTATTTTTCTATATATGTATAATAAAATACAAATTTAGTTTCATGTATTTTCTTCATTTAAGCATTTTAAATAAATAAATAAATATATTTATTTAGCAATATAAAAATGAATAAAATGTAATTTTCTGGAAAATTTAATCAATTGCAAGCCTTGCAAGTAAATTTAGACCTAAATTTTTATATATTAAAGCCTTAATTTGAATTAAAAGGCCTTAATATTGATTGTAAATATAGAAAAGCCTATCTAGACTTTAATACATTTATAATTAATTTAAAACATTATACAGTGTATAAGGAATTAAATTAATGAAAAATAGTTTTATATGATTAAAATAATTATATGATTATTTTATATAATTATATAATTATAAATAATCATATAATGTATATATTTTACATTATCGTCTGCAACTCATGGCAGGCTTTTATACATAATATATTAACAAAACCGTAATATTATTAAACGTATTTAATAGGTATTATAGAAAAACCTTACCCCTTTCAAAAAAATGAAATAAAATTCGCCTTCTCCATCTTCCTAAAGCCACAAATCCACAGCAGATGGAGGCTTTCCCGCTAAATCATCGTCTGTTTTGTCGTGTACTGTACTTGATCGATATTAGCGCCATCTCTGTTTTCATTATGTAAAAATAAAATTGAAAATATAGTTTTAATAATACTAATTTGTTAATTATTATTTTCATTAATAATTTCATTAATTTATTATTTATTTCTATATAATATTAATGTTTTAGATTTAGAATCAATTATATTATTATGCTTTTTTTTAATTAAATTTTTTTTTCTGTCTCGTGGGTATTTAGATCGCCATTCTTTACTGCTTATTTTAAAAGCTATAGCTTTTAAAATAAGCAGAAAGCTAACCAGTTTGAGACTTTACTCAAATTAAAACAAGTTTAACTTAACCAGTCGTTCACGTTAACACGTAAAAATGAGGCAAAAGTATTAAAAAATGGAAGTTTTAAGGTGCTTATCGGTATGCTTTCGTAGGCGGTCCTCGATTTTTGGACGTAAATTGTGTACGGAAATCGAACAATGGAGTTTCGTGTTCCATTATCAGAGAGTTAAAATAAAAATATAAAATTAAGACCGGAAACTTTTATTTTATTTATTTATTTTTTTTTTGGCAGTTAATATGTTACAATGTAATTTCAAACATTAAGACCATGTATTTAACAGAAAGCAATATAAATTAATTTTCATAGATAATTTTAGAATAGATAAATAGAAGCGAAAACAGGCCATGCATGACTTTGGAGCCAGAGTTGCAACTGAATCCATTTGGATCCTCTATTTTTCTCAAAAAATAGTTAATAAATAAATAAATATAAAGATTCTAAATTATACTCTTGCAAAAATCCTTGGCTCCTAATCTGAATTTTTGAAGGAATTGAGATTTATTCAGTTTAAATTCGAAACTTATGGGAGTTTTATCTTGTTTGACTCTATTATAGAATGGCCTACAATAATCAATAAAAGATAATAATTTGAAGCCATCTTTTTCTTATGTATGGATCGAGATTTTTAACATTTTATTTCTACTAATTTTAATAGAATTTCTTATAGAATTTGACTGCTTGATATGTATTTTCAAGGGATCCGTTTAAAGTCATCTATCAAATTCTTTCTTATAAAATATAAGAAGAAAACTAATACTGTAGTATCTTGGCCCTGTACATCATACTTTTCCTTTAACAATAGAGTCGTGCCGGTCATCCATCTAACACTTTTCTAAGGAAAATTTTTGAATTGAAACAACGTAACTTCGATTTTCATCGGAAGTTCTTATATAGTTAATTGGGACCTTCTGTCCCTAAGGTTTTCATATGTGGTCTCGCTTTTAATCTAACACCGTTCTCAAGATTAAGGAAAGACAAACAGACGGACGGACGACAGTGGGACATTTGAACACGTTCTGGATC
Organism: Centruroides sculpturatus; assembly: GCF_000671375.1. NCBI lineage: Eukaryota > Metazoa > Arthropoda > Arachnida > Scorpiones > Buthidae > Centruroides > Centruroides sculpturatus. The sequence goes on along the minus strand of NW_019385326.1, from coordinate 108,634 downwards.
TATTCTGTTTCTTTTTATTGTGGAAAATTAAACCAGAAATGCCGAAGATAGAGTTTGATGTTTTCCTTCCAATATGGGGACTTTTCAAGTCAATTGGGAAAACATGAGAAAAAGATATTAAGGGGAAATTTTGTTGGGAATTTTATATTTTTGAAGGGAAAATTGAGGAATAAATAATTTCTTTGTTTAACGATAATTTAATTTTAAATAATTGTTTTTAACTCTTTTTATTTCATCCTATATATTATTTGCTAGCCTACCGTGTTTCCCCGAAAATAAGACATCCTCGGAAAATAAGACCTAGCACAGGTTTTTCTGAATTGCGAAATATAAGACCTCCCACTGAAAGTAAGACAGCAAAGTTTTTGTTTAGTCGTAACGGTCATCGACAAATGGTTGAAAGTGGCCGTTGGCTTTTTGAAAGTACAGCCACTGATTGGTCAGCAGACAATCATGCCACACGGCATGATTTGCATAAGACTATGACTTGGGAATCACAGATTTGCATAACGTTACGGCTGGTGATTGCTAATTGGTCGGCCGGGAATCATGCTTCATCACATTTGCATAGTGCTACGGTTCAGTAAGCACTAATTGGTCATCGAGTCCGATGTTGACGCTATAAAAAGGCGACAGTTCGACACATCGGATATACGTCACTCTCGTCTAAGTTCGACTTGGGAATTTTTTTGTTCAATAATAAATATGAATTCTTCGTCATTGAAAAATAAGACATCCCCTGAAAATAAGACCTAGCGCATCTTTGAGAGCAAAAATTAATATAAGACACTGTCTTATTTTCGGGGAAACATGGTAAATGGATAAAATCTTAACTATGCTCGTTAAAACATCTATATTACTTGAATTTTTAAATAATACGCCATGTATAATTTAACGTAATTTAAGTAATTAACTATCATAGTTTTTTTTTATTAGGAAGTTAATTTTTTAGTACACTTCTCTCACCTTGTCTAAGACAGGCGGAGTCCCTCGCCATTCTGAAAGCGGTGCAGCTCATCAGTAACGCGCCAATGCTGTACAGGAGGAAAAACATTAATATTTTTAGCGACAGCAAGATAGCATTCTAGCAAATTATGAAGTACAACGTCACCCTTCCGATTGTAAATGATACGGTTGCTCTCCTTGATCACCTGCAGAGTAAGGTCTGCATCGCCCTCTGCTGGGTTAAGGATCTTTCGGGCAACCAGGGTAACGACAGGGCCGGTTTCTTGGCAAAAAAGCCCCTGTTTACCTCAATGACTATTGTTATACCCAAGGTGTCCATCAGTTAGATTAAGGCGCAAATTCCCGATCTCATCCATCAGAAGCGGCAGGAGCAATGGGACAATAGTGAGACTGGGAGAATCACCAACCAGTTCATGCCTACTACTTGTAACAGGAGGAAGCTCAACCACTTCCTACCTTCCTTTCAGTTGACACAGGTTCTGACCGGACATGGTAATTTGCGGGCCTATCTTGTGCGTTTCCTGAACAAGGGAGACGGGATCTGCCCATGTGCTCTTGGGGAGATCGAAGACTCTTATCATGTTATTTTTAATTGTGAAAAGCACCCGAGGGACAGGGTCCCTCTTATTAAAGCCGTGAAAGAGGAAAACATGTACTGGCTGTGCCCTTTAAACTCTCTTTTGGACAATAGTAATATTTTCTTGGCCTTTAGGACATTCATCAATACCATTAAGATCTTTAACTAATCTGCTGCCAAGCTTATTTTCCGTACGCCCCTTCCATTGTTGGAGGGTCTTTGGTGAGCAAAACCACGCTCGTTGCTATAACCTTTCTGTGGCTTCCCACATGTTGTTACTAGGTTGTCTCCAGGTATTTTTTCTGTACGGATTCAACGTGTATTGGACCAATGTGGGTCAGTTCTTCTGTAAATACTGTATTGCAATTACTGTTTATTGCGTAAATAATTTGTAAACTTGTCTGTACGCAATCGTTTTATTGGTAAACGATTTCCGTCACGCGACCATATTTCTATATAATATTAATGTTTTAGATTTAGAATCAATTATATTATTATGCTTTTTTTTAATTAAATTTTTTTTTTCTGTCTCGTGGGTATTTAGATCGCCATTCTTTACTGCTTATTTTAAAAGCTATAGCTTTTAAAATAAGCAGAAAGCTAACCAGTTTGAGACTTTACTCAAATTAAAACAAGTTTAACTTAACCAGTCGTTCACGTTAACACGTAAAAATGAGGCAAAAGTATTAAAAAATGGAAGTTTTAAGGTGCTTATCGGTATGCTTTCGTAGGCGGTCCTCGATTTTTGGACGTAAATTGTGTACGGAAATCGAACAATGGAGTTTCGTGTTCCATTATCAGAGAGTTAAAATAAAAATATAAAATTAAGACCGGAAACTTTTATTTTATTTATTTATTTTTTTTTTGGCAGTTAATATGTTACAATGTAATTTCAAACATTAAGACCATGTATTTAACAGAAAGCAATATAAATTAATTTTCATAGATAATTTTAGAATAGANTCCAGGTATTTTTTCTGTACGGATTCAACGTGTATTGGACCAATGTGGGTCAGTTCTTCTGTAAATACTGTATTGCAATTACTGTTTATTGCGTAAATAATTTGTAAACTTGTCTGTACGCAATCGTTTTATTGGTAAACGATTTCCGTCACGCGACCATGGGATCCCACTTCCTCCTTTCTTCTTTCCTTATCTTCCCGTTTCCAAACCCTTTCTCCCCGCCCTCACTCTTCTCTCCGTACTATCCCCACCCTCTTTCTTCCTCCCTTGGCTATACCCCTGGGTCAGCTAAGGTTTTTTTTTTTAATTTAAAATTATAGATCTTTTATTTAGGTTTCTGTTCTTCTTTATGCATTTTTTTCTATGCGGAAGAAATAATATAAGCATGACTATGGATAAATTAAATGAAAAATTACGCTAAGTAAGCACAGTTTAAAAATTCTATATGAAACATCAATCCGATTACACGTTTATAAATTTTAAGCATGTATTTTAGTGTTGTTATAATTGTATAAATAACAATGGAAAAGGTATGAGCAGGGCCGCCCGAGATATAGGCAAAAATTTAGGGGCGCCAGCGTCAGTTAAAGGGAAATATTTACCACTTATTTTAAGTGGCATACTATGTATGCATCAAGAGCTGTCGCTTGTAGATTATTCAATGCTCAAGGCGTCTAGAAGTAAAAGGGGAGGGTGCCAAAACTGAAATGTGCCTATAAGCGCCAAAAACTCTTAGGCCGGCCCTGAGTATGGTATTTTCGAATATTTAAATTTAGTATTCTTTTTAATTTTATACGGTAGACTATTGCTTTACGTAAAGACCGCTCTTTTTACGATTTCCTGTTTTACGATTGGTATAAATTTTCTGCTTCGTTTGCATTAAATTTTGTAGTTAAATACCCTGTGTTTAGTAGATCATTACTGTACAATATTATACAGTCTAAAGTTCATTTTCAAGAATTAAATCTTAAGTTTTTAACACCGAACTTACGAGAAATTAGAGTTCGATTTACGAAGGTTCGTTTAATGACGGTTTTCAAAGAATCAATTGGATCGTAAAGCGGGAAATAAATAATTTTATTTAAGTATCAATTGTATTTAACAAAATTAAAATATTTGTTTTTATATTTTAAATAATGAATATTTTTTTATGGGAAATTTTTTTCTTTATGAAGTCTTTAAATGTAAATGCAAACTTAATTAACATGTTACAAAGTCATGATTACAGCTTGAAAATTTATTTTTATCTTATTTCTAGGTTAATTGCAGTTTATATTGTTACAACTATTTGAATAATAATAAGTACTGAAGATTTTAATACATCATTGTATTAACGTAATAATATGTAATGTAAAATATTGTATTACTTGCATTAAAAAAATGCCGTTTTGCATGAAATTTAAATTATGTGAATTAATTTTAAAAAAATCAAATAAACAAATTATTAGGAAATTAGTTTTAGAATTCAAAATTATCGTTTTTTTAAATATATTTTTATTGCTCCGAATTTAGATGGTTCTATAGTGAATTATAACCTAAAATTAATTATTTATAGAATTTATTAAATTTATAGAAATTTAATAAAAATGAATTTTTTTAAGGTAAATTAATATAAAAATCGAATGTAGGCCTATATTATTGTGACATNAAAATTAATTTTTTTAGATAAATTTTTATAAAAATAATGATTCTAAGGTTATCATCGAAATTAGTTAAATTACTTTTAAGTATAATTGTTTAAGTATGAATGTAAATACTGTACCAATATGAAAAATATAGTTTATTACTTTATAAACAATTGTTTTTACGATGTCAGTGACACTGTAATGTCTGCTCACGAGTAATATTTCAGTATCGTACTTCTTTTTTATTCCATTACTCTACATATAAATAGTTATTAGTTTATTTAATATGCTCTCCACCTCATTTAGTAGTGGCTTGCCTCTGCACATCATACTTTTCCTTTAACAATAGAGTCGTGCCGGTAATCAATCTAACACTTTTCGAAGGAAAATTTTTGAATTGAAACAACAAAACTTCTGGTTTGTATTGGAAGTTCTTATATAGTTAATTGGGGCCACCTGTCCCTAAGGTTTCCATATCTGATCTCGTCTTTCACCTGTATAATTCCATTCTAGAGATTAAGGAAAGACAGGTCTATAATTTATATATGTCTATAATTTTTTTCAAATTGCAGCTCAACAAGCTTCAACATTCAACATTCAGAAATATTGTTGACGTTCGAGAACAAAGATTTTCTCCGAGAATGGACAGAAAAAAATGACTCTAGTACGAAACAATGTGAATTTTCCGGTTAAAAATGAGGACTGCGTGGATTTATAATGTCTCGATATAATATAAAAATTCAAAAAAGACAGTAGATTATAGAATACCCAGAAAATCTATTGTTTGTTTTATATGTATACGACAACGCTGCACGTGGACCGTCTGCGAAGGAGGCATACTCACAGAGACTTTCTGTGGGAAACTGGCCTGTATTTAGGTGTTACAAACGTGAAGAATATCCAGAAAACTCTATTCCAGGAGAGCAATCTGCCAGCCAGTTTATCAGGTGCAAACTTGTAACTACCAGTGTTCGGTAGTTTTATCCACTTGGCTACTGGTAGGCAAGATTTTTTTATATGCTCTAAAAGAGCAATATAATAAATAGAACTGTAATTTTTGATCATATTTTAGTTTAAAAAATCACATGAATTCCGGGCTAGACCGGAAGTTTGTATCAGGGTTGTGTGGGGGGCCGAGGGGGGAAGAAATAAGAAAAACTTGACGAACGATAATATGTGATATATATCGTCATCGTCTCTCTTGCCGTTTGAATTGCCGAGAAGTAACAATCAACGACATGTGGAAGCATTTGAGTCAGAGATTGATGCTTCGTTTACAAACAACACAATCGTTTATTAAACACGAAAGAAGCTTACAAGATTTCCGCGATCTTGGAAGTTCTGCGGCGGTTGCGGTCTCTGGGTCTTCCTCTCCTTTCCAAGATACTCCCATTTTGAAGGAGTGTCCCTTGTTCGCGAATGAACCATTCCATCACGTCTCGACGACTCCTGGACTATGCGGTCGACTTCCGTTGATGGAAAGATGTCGATCCGAGGTCGGGAGATGGAGACGAAGATGGGTGCGAGACACACACACACACAACAACAGGTCCGTCACTTGGAACTTTCGGGAAAAGAAGCCCTCGCGTCCTCGAATTTCCGGGGTTTTATCTGTTTTCTCTCAGATTTCCCTTTCCAATTGGTCTCTCCTCGTCACCTGATGACAATTCGAAACCTTTCGGGGGCGCGGGAGAGGTCAAAATCGAAGTTTAATTCGATCTCCAACCGGAAATGGTCGACGGACTTACATTCTTCTATTGTTTAAAAGTT
>NW_019385326.1:31233-100373 GCF_000671375.1 Centruroides sculpturatus | reverse complement strand
GCTACACTTTTCCTCTGTTATATATAACAGCCGGAAAAGTAAAAATTATCGAATACATATTTATATATTACTTAGAGAAGTCTTTTAGCTTTGGAATAAAAAGTTTCTACGCTCTATCTTTATTACAACTCTATTTATTGAATATTTTATTCTGAGGTCACGTGATGACATCAGAATTTCCGGGTCTCTTTCGGTAACAAGTCTGCCCCTAGTCGGGAGTCGGAGTTGGAGTCGGTAGATTTTTACGCGACTCCACAGCCCTGGTTTGTATACAGTATAGTTAATCGGGGTCTTCGTCCCCTAAGTTTTCCATATCTGATCTCGATTTTTATCTATCAAACTCTGTCTCGAGATTAAGGAGGACAAACGGACGAAAGTGGGAATGTACAGGTCTGCAATTTGAAAATTGCCGCCAAATAATGACAAATTGATATTTCTATAATTAAAACAATTAATAAAAAATATTAATTGTTAGCATAATTTGTTAATTTGTTTAGCAAAGACTAAAAAATAGTCCATACTGTATTGTACAAAAATGGAAGAGCAAGGTGTAGTGTCTGAGAAGAAATCATGGCATGTTGACATGCAACGACGCTTCTACGATGAACTGTCTAAAGTGCGAGTGAATGCTGCAAAAAAAGTGTTATCCTAACCGAAGTACTTACCAGAAGTTAGTGAACGATGTGAAAAAAGCCAAGACTAAGAAGGAACCACAGGATTATTGGCTGCTGACAGGCCCGCCGTAAGCGGGCGTGCAAGATGTGCACCGCACGCGGGCGGCACGTCCAGGGGGGCGGCAAATCGAGCGATCGGTCACGTAATATTCAAAGTCATTGTCATAATACCCACCCTACTTATAGCATAAGAAATGTCTTCGCATGGAGAAAAAATCCGACCGGCGCGCAATTACTATATTCTTATTTATATTATAGCGTTAACAGCGCCTCTATTGGTATTTATCAGAATTAAGATGCAATGCGAAACGTCTGTCGGCAGGTTGAACCATCCGGCGGCGCCCGAAAGCCAAGTACCCATAGTCGTGCTCTATGACAGAAGTTGACAGGACTGGCGAAAATAGGGAATCCCCACAGAGCTTCCTTCTCAATTTGTACTTGTACGCATTCGAACAGTTCTATCGCATATCAAATTGCAATTATTTTGTTAATAATTCTTCTGACATGGGTCTAAGTATAATTAATGATATTTTAACTTGGTTAGGATTTAAATCTGAAGCTTAAAGACGATTCAAGTAGTGAAACAGACATTGACGGTATTGATTTGTTTAATGAAATCAATACTTTAAAGTTGCATTTTCCAGAAAACCAGTCTAATGATCCACAAACCCTATTACAATATCTTTTTACTAATGACTTAATTTCAACATTTCCGAACACAGCAATAGCACTAAGAATATTACTTACATTGCCGGTTTCAGTTGCATTTGGTGAAAGGTCCTTTTCAAAGTTAAAAATTATAAAAAAATATTTAATTAATTAATTTAAGATCAACAATGCATCAGCAAAGACTAAGTAATTTAGTTTATAGCTATAGTTTCAATTGAACATGAAATCTTAGACAGCTTGGATACAAGAAAATTGATAGCAGATTTCGCAAACATAAAGGCAAGAAGAGTTCAATTTCTGTAGATAAATATTTATATGGTTTTACACTTAACTAAACAAAAATAACTTAGTAATAATAAATAGTTTTCCTTTGTAAAGTATTTCTTTTCTTTTTTTCCCACCTTTATGAGACAATTCTAAAGAGCCTTTCTGGCAAGCTCAGCGTAGGTAGTCGTAGTTAAATAGGGGGCGGCATAATCGATATTGCACACGGGCGATCAAACAGCTAGCGGCGCCCCCTGGCTGCTGAATCGCTAGAATGTGATGTTATTGGAAAACAAAAGTAAACCGATCTATCCTGTTAAAGAAGGCGTTAGTGCTATCCAATTCTACATTACAGACTCTTGAGTTATTTAACTGTCCTTTAACATAAACCTCTTCCAAACTTTACACATTGTACACAATGCTGGTACAAGGTACGAACGCCAGTTTCAATACGTCGCATAGTGGGTCATAATAAAGAACTAGAAGGACAAAAGTCACAACACGAATAACTGAAATTGACTCTTACATGTTTATGAATTGAGAAACAACATTCCAACGAGTCAATTGCTATCAATAATTTTTAAAATACGCACCGTGGTTTTGTTAACAAACAAAAGAAAGGCATCAGTTTGATATCTCGTCGGAAACATAACGTTAGTTTAAACACGTTTATTTTAATCTAAGGAATATGTAAAATTTTATCACATTTCCTGCAATTACGAATTATTACATTTACTTGAATTATAAGGTAAATCAGGCCTATGTATAATAAGTAGTAATATACAAATATGAATTCTGATAATTTGCATAAAGACTGCAAAAATCTCTAATAGATTTGAAAATACTAGAGCCAAAATGTATTAAATTTGAATTAAAAGCCAAAATTTTAAGTTATGCAATGGTGCAATTTTTTGTAAAAGTGTTGAGGTGAAAAATTTTTTAAGTAAAACATTTTACCGAATATATTTTAAGTTTGAAAAGTGCCTAGTAGATATTGGCTATTAGTAAATGACAACGAAAGATGGCTGCGTAATCATTAGTTACAGTGTACAGTACAGTAGAAGTTTGTTAATTAAGCACTCCCTTTTGATCTCTTAGATGCATGATTCCGGTCGTTTTTGCAATATTATATGCGATCTGAACACATGAAGACATTGTTGTACATTTTGTATGCTTCAGAGTTTTGTATGCGTACTCTTTAATCAGTCTAACAAGTAAGATGATACAGCGGATGACTATATTGTGTTAAGATTGATCGAACACCATTCAAGATCGTATTATTGCCCATATTCAACATTCACAACGATTCGTGTGCATGTAATATTAATTTATAGACATGAACTGTATACATACTATTTACAAAAGCTACATATGTGCGGAATACTACTGGTAGCAGTCGAATTATTATCGGACAATTTCAGATTATCGGTTAGTTATCGGGCTACCAGATTATCTAGTGCGAAATTAGCAAACTTTTACTGTATTTATTAAAGTATTAGATTTAGAGCGGTGTTTAGTCAATTTATAAATATCGTACGATATAAATGAGTTAATAAATTTAATAGTAATTCAACCATTAAAAAAGTAAATTCACGCGAGCAATTATTTATTGTGATATCATCACAATGCAGTGAAGCAATTTTTAGTCAAATATTTATTAATTTAATTTAGAATATATGCTCTCCGCCTCAAATTAGTAATGTTTTGGCCTGTATATCATATTTTTCCTGTTAGCAATAGAGTCGTGCTGGTCACCTGTTTAACTCCTTTCGGGGAAAGCTTTGAATTGAAAAAACGCAACTTCCAGCTCAAAACGGAAGTTCATATATAGTTATTCAGGGTTTCCTGTCTCCTACGCTTTCCACATTTATCTTTAATTTCATTTTCGAGATTAAAGAAAGACAGACAGACAGACAGGCATAGGGAATTTATAGGTCAACAATTTTTTCAAATTGCAGCCCAATAAGACAGAATTAAAGGACAATATGAACCGAATTCAAAAATCGTTTATATTTATTACTTTTAACCAAAAATTTCTTCTAATTTAATTTTTAATGTAATTCATGAAATAGTGCAACAATTATGAACGACTGGAATCGGTGGCATTAAATCCTCCGAAGGTTCCTCATAATTGCCTTCTAAATATAGCCTGAAAACATATATCCATCCTGCTTTGAAGCAAGTACGATGAAATGTAATATTTGTGTTGATCTCGTTTCTACATTCTCCAAGTTTAATTCTGATTGCAGATGTTTCTATATTGAATACTCGAGCACCTAATGCGGTAATAGATATTTCAATTAATATTGAAAAATTCCAAATTTAAATATATCATGAAAAATTCATCAAATATTACCTGTTAATTGCAACCATTTCTGTAATCTTTCTTTTACTGCTGTTAATTTTTCGTACTTATAAACAAATGCTCCTTTACGTAATCGATAAGGATAAATGGTTTTGCATGTTAAACGAAGAGGAGATGAAACGTTAGCTACTTCAGGAAGTTTTATGAAAACCACTCGTAATATTTTTATATAATCGTTCTTTTTATATTTATTTACCCTGTGACAGAAAGTCTGTGTATCAATACGACCTATATTATTTTTAGGAAGAAATTTAAATGTTATATTCAAATAAATTAATTAAAATAATATACCTATATATAAAAAAACTTATAAATTAGATAATTATTTTTATACTATAAATGATATTTACTTATAGAATTGCTTATATAAATGATGAGGTTCATTTATTGATGAGGCATCCTCACTAATTTGGCATCGTTTTTTATAGCCTTGTTTAGTTACGGCAACGCATGACTCGGGCGATGCCTTCCGGGAAGTCTTTTTAAAAGTAACTGGCCCTATTCAATTACAGACGTGGAGAAAACCCGGAAAATTCCACGTGGTCAGCACGTCCTGGCGAGGCTCGAACCTACGACAGGAACCGCTTGGCAACTGGTGGGCCTTTATAGTCTTATAATAATTTAATATTATATATTAAATTAATATAATCTTTCTTATATTAAATTAATATTGTAACGGACGGTAATTATCATCAGTATAGTATTGTAGTATTTATCTTGTTTCGATAAGTAGGATGTTGCACGAAGTAGTAGCGATATTTTTACAGCGTGTTCTAGTAGTGTAGGAACCCAAAAATGTCTTATAGATATAACTTATCGCTCTGGGATATCTGGGGTGAAAAATTTTTGGAGCGAGAAACTCCGAAAACTTTTCACGAGTAGCCTGTTCCGGATATGCTGCACCTATTGTGGTTCCGGTCGAACACATTGTGGGTATAATTTAAAAGAAACTCGGGTACCCAAGGGCGAATATAAAGAGTTTTATTGTCACTTACGGGCTTAACACTTAATTAAATGACATTTTTATGTAAATCTACAGAATAAAAATTTTTTAATCGTATTATTTTTATTAGTTTTACTCCTTTTTTATTTACGCCTAACTTATTTTAATTTTATATAATAAGTATTTAATTCTTTTTCCTAATACTATGGTAATAGCTACTCCCGCCGTATGGTTCATCCGTGTTGAATTTCTTCCCATCACTCCTTATAACTTGTTGCAAGTGATATTTAATCCGCTTAAAGGTATGTCTTTGAGGATCTTATTAAGTGGGAATTTTTTTTCATTTTCTTATTTTGTAGATAATTAGATAACTCCGTATACTTGATTTTGACACAGTTATGGCTAGATGAGATGTAATTTACCTCAGATTCATTGTAGAATTGCTAATTTATCTGAAAATTACTATTTTTGATGAGAATTCAATGCACGGGGTCTTCCAGATGACTTTTTTGTTCCATATCCTTCATACAATTAATGTAATTTTTTTGAAAAAAATCTTTAATTTATAATGTATTCGAAAACTGTATTTTGCAGAAATCTCCTACTGTCCTGTATTTTATTCTAAACTGTGTGCTATTCTGCATATTAATTGCAATTTAACCGATGAAGCACGGATATCGCTATCATTTTGGGACAAATATATTCTATACAACATTATTAAAACTTATACGATATATATTTTTATTTTTACTGTTTTCTGATAAAACTATTATTACACTATATCATAATAAACAAATAATCAATCCTTTTTGTTGTTTTTTAATGTCCTTCGCAAACAAATACGAAGGGGAAGAAATGACTGTTCGTGTGACAAAATGACAAGAAATTGGAAGCCAGTTAGGCCATTTGAGCTAATGGGTGACTAATTATATGTTAATTATGAAGCTGTTTATTCATCCACTAAGTGACATCAAAACACATTGTGTCTGCATGAAAATCAGTTATACTATATACTTCTTATTATATTATTAATATCATTACTTCACTGTGGCTCTACCATTTCGAAACAGATTGTATTTTCAAAAAAGTCATGTTTAGTGGACATGCGGTTGCCTTGTACTTCAATTACAGACTAAACACATTCTGACTTATGAAGAACACCGCTCAAAAAATAAAATGATTTTCTAAATAAATATGGGTTATTCCTAAGCATTGTTATTCTTAAAAGTATGTTCTAGTATGATTATTTAGCCGTTTATTAAGCTTTATACTCATTACACAGAAATTTAAAAATTTTTAAAACAAAACAACAACTTACCGTTCTTCAACTTTAAATGCAAAGTTTGGGCATTGCAAAATCGAATATATCTTTGTTCTGCATACCACTGAGATGCTTTATGTACTAACTGATGAAAAGGTTCATATGCTGTTGATCCTTGTGTCCCTTTTGTTTCTATCTTCTTAGGAACAAAATCAGCAATACCTGTTTGAATTATTATTGTTCTATTAATTTTTAATATACGCGTGAGATTTATTGCTAAAAATGTAAATGAATTATATATTTTACAACTTTCTAAATCGATGAATTTAAGTAACAAGTTAGTTTAATACTAGTACATTTAAACTTTGGTTAGCATTACTTTGAAATTCGCGTAATTTAATACAGTAAAAACCACATAAAAATCTATCCAAATTAAATACAAATCCTCTCATCAATTATAATGAAATCACTAAAGTAACAAAAGCTTCGTCCTATTATTACAGTAAAAGTTTGTTAATCCGTATTATACAAGTCTACGATGGCGCCAGATTATCGAACATTCCATACTTTTTATATAGTATTTTCGCAAAATTCCGTAAGTTATGTACTGTACGATCCGAATATGTTAAGACTAGGGTTTCTCAAACGGGATTCCGGGATCCCGGTTGTTTTTTTAACCCGGGAAATATCCCGGGAAATTTTTCTTATCCCGGGAAATCCCGCAAATTTCTTAAAAATTCACTTTTTTTTCTTATTTTGCGTTATGGTTGAGGAATTTTGCAAATAGAAAGCATAATTAACTCATTCACTGTCAGAATACATTTGTATTTATTAATTTTAAATCTACCTATTAGTTTTTTTTAATTTTTGCTCGTTATAGCATGTCACAAATGGTCAATAATCAATATATAGCTTATTTGTGGCAGGACTATAAAAATTCTTTACTTGTCGGAACCTGTAATATCTGGAATAATTGTGCTTACGCTGTCTTGAGTTTTAACCATGCCCAGTAGCTTCAATAAATGCCTGACGCCAGATTGTGCAAATTGGGCAAGGATACAAACGAGTACAAAGTCTGCAAGTATGAAGTTTTTCTTCATAAACCTGATTATTAAAGCCAAATGAATTGCCGAATTATCGAGCTCTAAGCTTGATGCCGCTATTAAAGCAGCCAAGGTAGACAAATCAAGAATACTAGAGAGCGAAAGAAGTACTACAATCTCGAAAACGAACTCGAAATCTTCCAGGCTACAGGTGAAAAAACACATAATATCTGTCTTCTCTTAAATGCATTAAACACTATTCCAATCACATCAATTGAATCGGAAAGGGCATTCTCGGTGGCAAGACTTTTCATTACTAAAATAAGAATTAGAGTGAGTTATCGGAGTATTGACCATCTTTGCTTTTTAAAATCTTATAAAAGTTTGCAATATTTTGTATTATATTTTATTTAAAAAACGAAAATTACCTTCTAAATTAGAAGTTCATTTTTTTAATTTTTAACTCAATTCAAAACATTTTTTTTGTTGTTGTTGTATGCAGTTTCCAGCAAACTTTAATTAATTTTTTTCTATTTGTGAAAATTTCTACGTTATTTAAAGGTAATTTTTATTATAGGCCTATAGACCTTACACAGCATTATTAATATGATTTTGGAGGTTACAGAACTTTAAAATTACTTTAAAAAATGGAAAATAATTATATCATTTGATTTCAAGATATTTTGTATACCTTAAAAATAATTAATTCTATCCCGGGATTTCCCGGGATCCCGGGAAACAGTTCACTTTTATCCCGGGATCCCGGGAAACAGTTCACTTTTATCCCGGGATCCCGGGACAAGCAAAAGACCGGGAAATGAGAAACCCTAGTTAAGACATTGCCGTACATTTTGTACTAGCGCAGGCTACTGAATGCTTATCTTAAAACAATTTGAAGACAATACATTGCATAAATATACCGTGTTAAGGCTGAGTGAAAAGCCTAATCGTAATTGCATATAATCAACATTCACAGATATAATGTTTATTTTCCTGATGCATACGATTATGGCTGGACTTCTTGTATCCTTAGGCTACAATTTATAATGAGGTCTTCTCTTCTATTAATTAACAATGCAACGAGTTGTTTAATTTTCCCGGCAACTTCTGTTGGCAAAAAACATGATTTTGAGGGTAGGAATGGGTTTTATAAAAACTTGTAAGTTGTCATTAAGTCCAACCCTACTAGAGATATGACACAATTCCCTTTATCTTCCCGCCTCGTCGACCTTTAATTAATTTAACCACCGAAATTTAATAGCGTTAATTTCCCTTAATACACAAACCTCCATGCAGAAGTTCAGAAAATTTCGACAAAAAAAGCACAGGAGTTATTAAGCTTCCAAGAGGGTGAACAAAATCGAGCCCATAAACACACTAACATTCATACATACAGAAAAAACCCGTGAATTTTTTTTGCATTTCTAGACATTTCACTGTCCCCTGAGTCCAAAAATGTAAAAATATGAAGGGGTCAATTTTTGACCGATTGCCATTCTTTCAATCTGTTATACTGGGTGAGTTTTTTATCTTGAGACAATGAAATAACTTGATTGGATCTCATTATTCCGGGAAAAAGTTTAGACAAATGTTGTAGGGTTTTGAAGGAGCAATCAATTGGTCACCTTGGATGTGACCTTGATTTTGACCTTCAAGGTTATTTTAAGGTCAAGTTTGTTTTTTTCAATGGGAATACACATTTTTGACCCGGCAATGGAAAGAGCCACAAATTTCACAATCGGATATATCCTTTACCATAAGGCCTAGGTCAAAGGTCAAGATTATTTTAAGGTTAAAATTAAAAGCTTTTTCTAACGGGGAAACCATACTTTTTATTACTGGAATAGATAGGGAGGTAAAATTTGTTTTTTCATGATCTTATTATTTTGATCTTTAAAAGCATTCACTACTTTTAGCACTACCCAGGAGTAACGATGTGGACGTACTGGTTTCTGCACCCTTTAAGGTGCTTATTTTCAGTGAGTCCGCTTTCCCTCTCACTATTGGGGTGCTTGTTTTCGGTGAGTCATTTTACTTCTCACCATTACATGAGATATTGGGTTTTGGGGGAAAATTTTATAAGAACTGTTCAAAACGCATTTGTTGAACCGCGCTTAAAATTATCGAGCTTGGGAGGTCAGACCTCCCAAGCTATTAGGGAGGTCTGAATTTGACCTCCAGAGATCAAATTCGGGTATTCAAAGTCATGGCTGACTGTGAAATTTTCCACTGATTCCATTGCTGGGGTAGAAAATGTGTTTCCCATTGAAAAAAATAGATCTGACCTTCAAAAGACCTTGAAGGTCAGATCTATTTTTTTCAATGGGAAACACAAGAAGGTCAAGGTTACATCCAAGGTCACCAATTGATTGCCCATTCGAAACCTTACAACTTTTGTCTAAACTTTTTTCCAGAATAATGAGATCCAATTAAGTTATTTTATTGTTTCACGATAAAAAAAACTCACCCTGTACAGTATATAACAGTCGGAAAAGTAACATTTGAGGCTGTAAGTTATAGTCATAATGCAAGACTGGAGCTTGCTTAAAATGTACAAATCCGGCCCTGCATGTTGGTTACTTTGAGTAGGTTGCTGGATTACTGGACTTTCAGATTATCGGGCATCGATTAATGAACTTCTACTGTATTAAATATCATTTATATAAAAGTTTAGGTGTGGAAACTTACCAATTTCTTCTTCTCCTTTTGTTTCGCTGTATTCATAAAATATTCGAATGAAAAATACAAACGCTGCTGTACGCTTGGAGAAGGGAGTACCTTTCAATATTAAACGTTCTGGGTTATGGTTTTTCCTTGATATTTTCCTTATTTGAGTTTCAACAGAAAGAATTCTTCCTAATACAAAAAGTTTCATTTCAATTTTTTAACATTAAGAATAGTAAAATTGAAATCTCTATCAAATTATTTTATGCAAGTTAGTTTATGTAATTAATATAATTTTATATATAACATGCTCACCTAACATGATCTATATAATGCTTTGTTTATTGGCGAGATTGATTTTTTTTCTCGTCTCCTGTATAAAAAATATTGGAAAGGATAAACTAGAAAATTGAAATCCATTATCTGGACCGTTTAATTTAAGCTTGTAGCATAAAATATAAACTTTTCTGCTAAATTTGAAATATGGCTTTACATTTATCTGCGTTTTTCTGTTTCTTATCGGCTACATCCTAAAGAATATTGCGATTGTAAAACAAATAAACTACATCTAATTTACCAAACGTTAAACAAATTGTCTTAGAAATGTTCAAAATTAAGCAATTTCTTATATTTTATCATTAGTTATAGAGCGTTTTGCATTGTTTCAATGTACTTCTTTCTTTACTAATTGCTGGTCGACAATTACTTTTAATATAAATATTACAAATTAAATGTTAAAGATGTATTAGAATTTTGTTTCTAGCCAAGTATCAGGAGTGTAATACAGTAGAGCCTCGAAAACTCGGCACTCGATAACCCGGCACTCCGGATAACTCGGCCACACCCTGGCAGGGCAAAAAATCCTTAGATAATTAATTTTCATTATAGACAGCTTTATGCCTCATAAAGTATTTTTCTGGGGTCTGTTTTATCAGGTAAATTACTGTACACAGTGTATTCATTAATTTTCATTTTCATGTAGTAAAGGCTCTATGCCTTCATAAAGGACGTACTTTTCCTTTGTTTAAGGGTATTTGGGCAGTTTATTCTCTGTTGTATTCTCAAGTAAACAATACATACAAATACAGTACAGTATTTTCTGAGGAAACACTCGTACTTATTTTTTTTAACCCCATTCCCGATAACCCGGCATTTTCACAAACTCGGCCACCCTTCGGTCCACATTAGGCCGAGTTTTCGAGGCTCTACTGTACTTTCGTTCTATTTGTGTGGCACAGAACGTGGTACTTTTATACCTCTCATCTTGTACCGTGTACGTTTTCCTTCGTCGTAAACGAAGTTAGTCATGCTCTAAATGCTATGGGGCCCACTAGTGGCAAAACGGTTCCGTTCCCTAAACACTGGGAGTTCGGTCGTGGATTCGCGCCTCGCCAGGACGGGCTGCCGACGTGGAGTTTTCCGGGTTTTCTCCACGTCTGTAATGGCCCAATAGAGGCCAGTTATCCTTAAAAAGACCTATCGGAAGGCATTCCCCCTAGACAGATCGCCCAAGCGATGCCTTGCCGTAACTTAACAAACAACAACTAAACGCAATGCAGTTGTGACGTGTAAAATACACGTCACAACTACTTACCTTTCGTTGCATACATAGATAAAAACGGAGTTTTTCTTCAACATTAAAATGAATGTTTTACATCGCTACACTATTACATTTGAGGAGTAATGGCTGTGTAAGCTAATGCGTGTAAAGCTAATAAGTGTAAGCTAATGGCTGATAAAACTGCGTTCTGTTCTCAAAATTTGATTGACCGATTCTGATAAAACTTTGCCATTTTCCATTAATTGAATCAAGGAATCCAAAACTGCGATGAAAAATAAGGGTCTTAATTTCCTTTTTTGAGATACAGTGGGGTTCAAAGTGACAATGTCCATACTCCACGACGCTATTGAACCTGTCTAATGGAATTCAAGTAGCGATCCAAGAAACGGGTGTAGGGAGGCGATCGTTTATGTGTGGCCGACAAGTACAAGGATTCTTGCACTTGCAGTCACGTACTGTACAACGTAGACTACAACTCTTACTTCTAAATATTGGTATTCTACAAAGACAAACTGAGTACCCTATTTTTTTCCATATAATCGCTATTCTTCGTGGAAACATTAGTGCTTTCTGTTGTTTGTGTTTAAAAATATGCAGCAAATACACTTTATGGTGCTTTATCTTATTGATAAAATGGTTACAAGAGGAAAATAAATGTTCTTAATAAATTTGAGATGAAAGAGAATGAAGAAATGTCCCAAGTACATTATTTTATGTAAATTTTAAATAATATTAAGTCAAACTTGATAGTTTTGTATACAAATAATTTAGCATTTTTCTAATAATCTAATGCGAGGTCGCAAGCCTATTCTGCGCTGCACTCGGGGATGAAGTTCTAGTGAAAAGTAAAAGTATTCCGATACTTTTAAAATAATATTTTATAATAAATGTTACAAAAAATAATCAGGTTTAAAAATATAATATATAAATAATATTATAATTATTTTTAGTAAATTATTACCTGGAATTTTAGTCGCAATAGATGTGTTAAATCTATCCAGACATTGACTTAAGTTCTCAAATACAGGAACTTTATTCTGTGGATCGCCTATCTTCTTTGGAACTAAAGCATAATAATTAATTTTTTGAGGCGATCGTTGGTCCAGAGTGTCTCGAATAATAAACCATAATCTAAGTTTAAAAAAAATCAATAAAATTTGAATCATAAAATAATATTGTAATTACTTAATTATATTTTTATTATGTTTAAGAACTGAAGAGGATTGTGAGGATAGTAATAGCCTTATACTCTTTCATTGAACATTGTGATCAGTGTGTATGACATATAAATGAGATTATCGATGATATTTTCTTGGTTTTAGTTTCAGCTTTCGTCACTCTTTTTAGTTAACTAAAAGTTACATTATTTTATTCATTTACGGAATAATGAAAAACATGTCAATAATGGCGTTTGTTTAAAAAAATAAAAATTGTTGTGAAGTGATGGTGACGTCACCTTCTGAATGGGTTACGTATCAACCTCATGTCTGACAATACTTTAGAGTGCGCCTATGTTGCGTACATTATATGTGAACGAGCGATCTCGTATTTTTAATCATACTTCAATTTATTTAAACTGAGCTTTTTGTATCTGACCTCAATTTTAGTAACATCTTGACCCTGTACATCATACCTGATGGATGACTCGATTCCCTTAGTTGCAATCGAGTCATCCATCTAACTCCGTTCTGGAGAAAGTTGTTGAATTGAAATCACGTGACTTCCGGGGCAGTCCGGAAATTCGTATATAGTTAATCGGAGTCTCCGGTCTCCAAGCTTTCCGTATTTAGTCTCAACGTTCAGCTTTCTAACTTTGTTCTCGAGATTAAAGAAAGACGGACAGACGGTGGGAATTTATAGTTATACAATTTTTTCAAATTCCAGTCCAACATTTTTGTTCCAACGATGAACAAAAAGTCCAATTCTTTCCCCTTTTGTCCCTTAACACTGTATAAAATTGTCCATGGAGACAGGATTTTAGAAAACAAAGAGAGGAAGGGATTTGTTTGTATTGTCATCAGATAGAAAGAGATATGAATTGGTTTGTTCATCGTTGGATATATAAGGATAATACAAGGGCTGTATTTAACGCTACGGATCATCATGAGATCCGAATTCTCTGGTGTTTCAAGAAGAAATGGCTATGAAAATAAACTATTATAACTGTTTATGAAGTAGAAATGACTTTTCCAATTGTTGTCTACGATAATAAACTTTGGTTACTTATTCGATCAAACTTCAGGAGCAATGTAATGGAATAAGTAAACAAAATCGTCTGATCACCACACGAAACATCAAAAATTTGAGGTAAATACTATATTTACACGAAAATAAGCCACGATTGAATATAGTCATACTCTAGTTTTTAGACTGCTCTTTTGCATCCCTGACGTAATGCTGCTATCGAATGCAAATTCTTTTGCCTTCCCTTTTCGTTTGTGTGATTTGTCACAACAGATTTTTTATCAGAAGACAAACATAAGCGTGTTTCTTACACAGCTTAATAAAATAAGTCATCTTTGCTGCAGAGAAACTCGAAAATAGGACAGTTGTACTACACTTTCGAAACTTAACGAAAATCAAATTTGTAGTCGAGGCTCTACTGTACTTTCGTTCTATTTGTGTGGCACAGAACGTGGTACTTTTATACCTCTCATCTTGTACCGTGTACGTTTTCCTTCGTCGTAAACGAAGTTAGTCATGCTCTAAATGCTATGGGGCCCACTAGTGGCAAAACGGTTCCGTTCCCTAAACACTGGGAGTTCGGTCGTGGATTCGCGCCTCGCCAGGACGGGCTGCCGACGTGGAGTTTTCCGGGTTTTCTCCACGTCTGTAATGGCCCAATAGAGGCCAGTTATCCTTAAAAAGACCTATCGGAAGGCATTCCCCCTAGACAGATCGCCCAAGCGATGCCTTGCCGTAACTTAACAAACAACAACTAAATGCAATGCAGTTGTGACGTGTAAAATACACGTCACAACTACTTACCTTTCGTTGCATACATAGATAAAAACGGAGTTTTTCTTCAACATTAAAATGAATGTTTTACATCGCTACACTATTACATTTGAGGAGTAATGGCTGTGTAAGCTAATGCGTGTAAAGCTAATAAGTGTAAGCTAATGGCTGATAAAACTGCGTTCTGTTCTCAAAATTTGATTGACCGATTCTGATAAAACTTTGCCATTTTCCATTAATTGAATCAAGGAATCCAAAACTGTGATGAAAAATAAGGGTCTTAATTTCCTTTTTTGAGATACAGTGGGGTTCAAAGTGACAATGTCCATACTCCACGACGCTATTGAACCTGTCTAATGGAATTCAAGTAGCGATCCAAGAAACGGGTGTAGGGAGGCGATCGTTTATGTGTGGCCGACAAGTACAAGGATTCTTGCACTTGCAGTCACGTACTGTACAACGTAGACTACAACTCTTACTTCTAAATATTGGTATTCTACAAAGACAAACTGAGTACCCTATTTTTTTCCATATAATCGCTATTCTTCGTGGAAACATTAGTGCTTTCTGTTGTTTGTGTTTAAAAATATGCAGCAAATACACTTTATGGTGCTTTATCTTATTGATAAAATGGTTACAAGAGGAAAATAAATGTTCTTAATAAATTTGAGATGAAAGAGAATGAAGAAATGTCCCAAGTACATTATTTTATGTAAATTTTAAATAATATTAAGTCAAACTTGATAGTTTTGTATACAAATAATTTAGCATTTTTCTAATAATCTAATGCGAGGTCGCAAGCCTATTCTGCGCTGCACTCGGGGATGAAGTTCTAGTGAAAAGTAAAAGTATTCCGATACTTTTAAAATAATATTTTATAATAAATGTTACAAAAAATAATCAGGTTTAAAAATATAATATATAAATAATATTATAATTATTTTTAGTAAATTATTACCTGGAATTTTAGTCGCAATAGATGTGTTAAATCTATCCAGACATTGACTTAAGTTCTCAAATACAGGAACTTTATTCTGTGGATCGCCTATCTTCTTTGGAACTAAAGCATAATAATTAATTTTTTGAGGCGATCGTTGGTCCAGAGTGTCTCGAATAATAAACCATAATCTAAGTTTAAAAAAAATCAATAAAATTTGAATCATAAAATAATATTGTAATTACTTAATTATATTTTTATTATGTTTAAGAACTGAAGAGGATTGTGAGGATAGTAATAGCCTTATACTCTTTCATTGAACATTGTGATCAGTGTGTATGACATATAAATGAGATTATCGATGATATTTTCTTGGTTTTAGTTTCAGCTTTCGTCACTCTTTTTAGTTAACTAAAAGTTACATTATTTTATTCATTTACGGAATAATGAAAAACATGTCAATAATGGCGTTTGTTTAAAAAAATAAAAATTGTTGTGAAGTGATGGTGACGTCACCTTCTGAATGGGTTACGTATCAACNTAACGTGACTTCCGGTTCGCAACGGAAGTTGCGAACCGGAAGTCACGTTATTTGGAAGTCACCGGAAGTCATTAACTGTATACTTCCGGTTCGAACCAGAAGTATACAGTTAATCTGGCGCCCTTCCCCTAAACTTAACATATCTGGTCTTGGCTTTCATCTATCTAACTCCGTTCTCGAGATTAAGGAAGGACGGACAATGGATATTTATAGGTCTACAAATTTTTCAAATTGCAGCCCAATTAAAAGTTATTCTAAAAATTATTTCTCTGCTGTCTTTTGATTGTTTTAATGTAATAATTTGCTTTATGTAATAAACTTGTTAAATCTCCTTGTGTTCTCCTTTAAATTTCCTTTTTCGCGAAAATATTAGGCATGTCAAACACCCTGTTTTTCTGTTTACTGGGGTTTCACTTTTATGTACTATACAGTGTTACATGCGAGCATATATGTGAACGAGCGATCTCGTATTTTTAATCATACTTCAATTTATTTAAACTGAGCTTTTTGTATCTGACCTCAATTTTAGTAACATCTTGACCCTGTACATCATACCTGATGGATGACTCGATTCCCTTAGTTGCAATCGAGTCATCCATCTAACTCCGTTCTGGAGAAAGTTGTTGAATTGAAATCACGTGACTTCCGGGGCAGTCCGGAAATTCGTATATAGTTAATCGGAGTCTCCGGTCTCCAAGCTTTCCGTATTTAGTCTCAACGTTCAGCTTTCTAACTTTGTTCTCGAGATTAAAGAAAGACGGACAGACGGTGGGAATTTATAGTTATACAATTTTTTCAAATTCCAGTCCAACATTTTTGTTCCAACGATGAACAAAAAGTCCAATTCTTTCCCCTTTTGTCCCTTAACACTGTATAAAATTGTCCATGGAGACAGGATTTTAGAAAACAAAGAGAGGAAGGGATTTGTTTGTATTGTCATCAGATAGAAAGAGATATGAATTGGTTTGTTCATCGTTGGATATATAAGGATAATACAAGGGCTATATTTAACGCTACGGATTTTCATGAGATCCGAATCCTCTGGTGTTTCAAGAAGAAATGGCTATGAAAATAAACTATTATAACTGTTTATGAAGTAGAAATGACTTTTCCAATTGTTGTCTACGATAATAAACTTTGGTTACTTATTCGATCAAACTTCAGGAGCAATGTAATGGAATAAGTAAACAAAATCGTCTGATCACCACACGAAACATCAAAAATTTGAGGTAAATACTATATTTACACGAAAATAAGCCACGATTGAATATAGTCATACTCTAGTTTTTAGACTGCTCTTTTGCATCCCTGACGTAATGCTGCTATCGAATGCAAATTCTTTTGCCTTCCTTTTTCGTTTGTGTGATTTGTCACAACAGATTTTTTATCAGAAGACAAACATAAGCGTGTTTCTTACACAGCTTAATAAAATAAGTCATCTTTGCTGCAGAGAAACTCGAAAATAGGACAGTTGTACTACACTTTCGAAACTTAACGAAAATCAAATTTGTAGTTGAAGAAAGTTAAAGATGACATTACTGAAATCTGTCCCAAATCGGAGTTTGGTGGCCATCCAGACTGAAGGAAAAAGTTGCAGAGTAAGTTAGGCAAACGCGTATGACTTGTGTGATAAGCGCCAGAAGCAGCCTTAAAGTATATGAAGTTGCCCGACATTTGAGTATTCTCCGTAAAGTATTCCGAACCAGCAGAAGTTAGGTAGACAAATTTATGAAGCGACAAGGATTTTCACTTTGTCGACGCACTTCCGTTTTATAGAAATTTTCAGCAGACTTTGCGAGCAAGCTCGTGAATTTCAAAAAATACATTATTTATCCCGAGAAAGGAACACCAGTAGTACTGAGCATACCGTTAATGCCTCTGATTCTGAGTGGACCCTCAGTGAAAATTTACAGTATCGTTAATTCTATACTGTAGAATACAATATATCTCCTGTGAGTAATAGATATGTATTATATCAGTGGTGCGGTTTTCTTTATATTCTTTTAAAAGGTCAATTTTTCAAAGAAAATATTTCCTCAAAAAATTGATGAAACTTTATGGGTTAATTCCACAGAAATAACCGCCGTTTTTTTTTTTATTTTCTTTGCCTGGACCTCATTTAATCAGAGACAAAAGCTTATCTTCGCATTCTTTATTTACTTATTTACTATGCATTTCGGGTGCAATAAAACACGTTCCTCCCTTTAGTGGGAGGAACGTGTGTTATTGCACCCGGAGCTAAAGGGAAAGAAAACAAAAAAGGGGAAAACTGTCTAAAAATGCCTTAGGGGACACAACATCAACACCAACATCAACTGTTTTATGTTTAGACATACACTGGGCAGATGTATGTCTAAACATAAAACAGGTTAGTTAACTATTGTGTAAATATATCCAAAATTGTTGTAATTTACCGTAATAACAAATGTAATAATCGAATTTACCAATTTATAGAAATGTAAAACCTGAAGAGGGGTGCAAGTTACACAAAAATATTGCGCCCGAAATGCATAGTAAATAAGTAAATAAAGAATACGAAGATGAGCTTTTGTCTCTGATTAAATGCGGTCCTACTGTATATTGCTGTTAATTGCTTAAATAAATAAAAATAAAACATTTGCTGTTATTTTCATTTTTTTACGCTTTCCGTCCCATGGGCACTAGAGGTAGCTATTTACAACCTATTACAAGTTCAACTAGACCTGCAAATGAAGACGGCCAAATGTGTTAAATATCATCGATATCCACGTGGAACCATGCGAAAAGTTTTTATGTTTCCCGCTTTTCCTCCCGGAAAAGGACTTTGAATTCTTAAATTCGTTAAAAAGTGTGGCTTATTTTTTTGTAAATGATTCTAAGTTATTCAATTACTAAATCTCTTCGATCAGTTTCATTTAATATTTCTAAACAAACTTCAAAAGCTTAACACAAAAAGAAATGTTTAATAAGGATCTAATAACAATTAAATATAAAGGATACTTTACATTTTGAAATTAATTTGTTGGTAAAATGATTCAATAAAAGTATTTAAAAGTTTAAATTACTAACTTAAATTTTTGCTTATAGAAAAATACGTGAATAAAATTTTTATATTTATTTACCTTAAGGCTGTTGTATAAGTTGTATTATCAAAATATTCATAATAATTCATGCGTTCAGTCGAAACTTTACGTGGTACAGATTTAAACCTTACAGTTTCACATGTTTTCACTTCGTGTGACGGATTCTTTTGAAGCCAATTATTCGCTCGTTTGATAATATCTCTGTTTTAGAAGAAATAAACAATATATTAATTTCATTTCTATGAATTACACAGTGATTACTTTCTCCATTTTTATGTATACATAACATGGGAAATTATTGGAATCGTGTCAAGTTTGACTCTGCGGGATTTTTATTCGAATCTCGACGTTTTGAGACCACTAAATCCAAAAAATCGGCAAAAAATTCCGTGTATATGTAAGTGTCTGTGTGTTGGGGTGTATTTCCTTTAATATTTAAGAATTAGGTAAAAATTAAGAAACGAAATTTGGCATGGTAACTTGTGTTTAAAGGGCACAGATGCTGTTAAATTTTGGTGATTAAAGTTTGAGGGCGTGGACAAATAGAGAGATCCTGTGTCATATCTGAGGTGCTTCCGACATAATGAAAATTTTAATCATTTTCGGCATTTACAATATTTTTAAAAACTATCTTTAAAAACTTTTTTAGAATATCTCTACTCTCAAAACTAAGGCCCGGATTCAGGAAAGTGTCGTTAGTTACAACGTCGTATTCTCGCAATATCGTTAAATACGACAGATTTATGACATATTGTATCTGTAATTCACGAAGCTCGTCGTAATTTAACTTACTATTTACGATAAAATAATGATTAAATCATAATTAAATAAATTAAATTAATATAAATTGATTGAAAAATGGGTGAAATTAATTGGGGCCTCCTACCCCAAAGCTTTCTATATCCAGTCAAGACTTTCATCTATCTAACATCATTCTCGGGATTAAGAAAGGACAAGCAGACAGTAAGAATTTATAGGTCTACAATTTTTTAAAATTGTGGCTCAATAAAAATACCGGTATGTTACAGTTAAAAATTTTGTACTTACTTAAATTCATCATAAGTTGAACCGGAACGTAATCGTGGAATGAAATCTTTAAAATTCCATTTTACAGAATCATTTTGATTTGATTGACAATTGTTTGAAGGAGAAATATTCATTTCTTTTGTTTTTTTCCTCAACTCTTTTCTATTTAATTTTCAATTATTCCTTATCCTTATTCAAATACTGAATTGCAGCAAACTTCTTTAATTGTACACCAATTATCTGAAATGGTGAATCATATGACTTTGAAAAAAATTCATCTGAATCATTCTTTATAACACATGAATGTGCGAAAAAATAACGTTGTATTTTTTTCTATTTTATTATTGTATTAATCCACAAATAGCATTATTAAGCATATTATTAAATGCAATAAACATTTTAACAAATGGGAAGTAGATAAATTATATTTAATGAAAATTAAATATATAGTTTAGAAGAAAGAAAAGTGTTTTATTCAGTCAATTGACTGTGAACAAAATTACAATAACATCTAAAAATCAATTTTATCCTTTAATATAATCGATAATTATTAAATTAGAATATTGTTTTTAATATATTAAAAATGTTTAAAATAGAATAAAGTAGGAAAGAGTAAATCGGTTTTAAATTTAATACAGTAGACCCCGATTTAACGGACTAATTGGGAGAAGTGTCCGCTATTTTCGAAAATTCGTTAAATCGAATATCTTATACATTAAAAGTATCCTAAACTGGAGTAAGATGCAAATCTAAAGAGTTAATTGGTATAGAATTTCTCATAATTTTTATTGTAGATGTTATCGCGTTAACCCATTCACATAAACAGCATAAAATAAACGTAAAATTACAGGGTGTTCCAAATTAAACTTTACATTTGCAGCAAAAAATATTCATGAGAAAGTCATGAAAGTTTGTGATGTAATATAATTTACTATACGATAAGTACGCCGTGGTTGTGAATTATAGATAAAATGATAATATTGATGTTAAGGCTGCATAAAAAACATCAATTGTACCAGTAGGCTATATATTCGATACAAATGGTCAATCCTACAAACATTCCTTCCATAGCTCTTTTTTCGTGGACCGAATAAATTTTACAGTAAAACTTGTGTAAACCAGGATAGCACGGTACCGAATATTATTTCTGTTTTAAACAGGTTCTTTTTTAAACAGAAAATTGCTCCGTTTCGAAGAATTTTTTTCAGTTTTCGTTCTGGACAGGTTTTACCGTATAGTGTAATTTAGGTAAATATTTTAACTTTAACATAACTAGAAGGAAGAAATACATATAAAACCCGTAATCAGACAATTAATTACTGCACAAATATGAAATTCCCACTGCATAATTCAAAATTCATTACACGTTTTGTGTCCAGTTGCACGTTAGAATACATGCTGTATACAGTAGAAGTTTGCCAATCAATCACCACTTTGATCCCTTAGATGTCTGATTCCGGTCGTTTTTGCAAAATTAAGTAAGTTATATGCGATCTGAACACATGAAGACATTGCTGTACATTTTTTACTGCTGTATGCTTCCGATTTTTGTGCGTACGCTCTTTAATGCACGAACATATTGTGATATGATTGGCTGAAAAGAGCTGCAAGATCGTCAATGGACACATTATTACACAAATTCGATATTCACGATTCGTGTACATGTAATATTGATTTTCCAGACATGTACTGTATGCACATAATTCACAAAAGCTACATATAATCGAAATACTATAATCCCTAATTATTAGCAGACAATTTCAGGTTATTGGGGTGCCAGATTAGCAAACTTCTACTGTATTTAATACATTATTATTCTTACAGTACAGTACTTTTTGCATTGTTTAATCTATTTAATTGACTACAATATAAATGATTTTAAAAATTAAGCAACTCAACCATTAATAAAAATAAATTCATATACGATAGACCTAAAGGGCAGTACAAACAAAATTCAAAAGAATTGTGAATATTAATTACATTTTACCACATAAATTTTTTTCTAACTTAATTTTCAATGTAATTTATACAATAGTGCGACAATCATTAGAATCTGTAATGTGTAGCATTAAATCCTCCAAAGGTTCATCATAATTGCCTTCTAAACATAACCTAAAAGCATACATCAATGAATCAAAACCATTGTGACGAAGTGTAATATTTTTTACGACTTCTGTGGATTCTCCAAAATCAAATTCGATTACAATTGTTTCTATATTGAATACTCGAACCCGTAATACGGTAATGGATATTTCAATTAATTAATATTCAAAATTTCAAAATTAAATATAGTCTACAGTATTATGAAAATTCAACAAATAGGCCTATTACCTGTTAATTACAACCATTTATGTAATCTTTCTTTCACTGGTCTTAATTTTTTAGTTATATCAACATATTAATTTACATGTTTGACATGGCCCAATAGTTTTGCATGTTAAACGAAGAGGGGGTGGAAAATTAGCTACTTCAGGAAGTTTTATGAAAACCACTAGTAATATTATAAAATAGCTCCTTCCATTGTAATTTATCATGTAAGTCATACTTTGTGTATCAATTTCACAGCCTAAGTTATTTTTAACAATTATTTTTAAATGGCTTAATTTAAAAAATGTATATAAATAAACTTAAAAATTAAATAATTACACTATAAATGACATTTACTTTAGTTCATACGTAGATAATTATAACTATGTGTATTCAAAGAGAAATAAATAAATTAAATGAAATAACGTGACTTCCGGTTCGCAACGGAAGTTGCGAACCGGAAGTCACGTTATTTGGAAGTCACCGGAAGTCATTAACTGTATACTTCCGGTTCGAACCAGAAGTATACAGTTAATCTGGCGCCCTTCCCCTAAACTTAACATATCTGGTCTCGGCTTTCATCTATCTAACTCCGTTCTCGAGATTAAGGAAGGACGGACAATGGATATTTATAGGTCTACAAATTTTTCAAATTGCAGCCCAATTAAAAGTTATTCTAAAAATTATTTCTCTGCTGTCTTTTGATTGTTTTAATGTAATAATTTGCTTTATGTAATAAACTTGTTAAATCTCCTTGTGTTCTCCTTTAAATTTCCTTTTTCGCGAAAATATTAGGCATGTCAAACACCCTGTTTTTCTGTTTACTGGGGTTTCACTTTTATGTACTATACAGTGTTACATGCGAGCATGCCATGAATTTGCTCATTGATTTTTGGTACGCTTTATACTTATGCAATCTCAGTAATCTGGCAGTCTGGATAATCTGGTTCTGTACGAGGAATGGCCGAATTAATATGGAGATTGGTCAAAAAATGAACTCCCAGATTTTTACATTTTCGGACTTAGGACACCCCGAAACGTTGAGAAATACAAAAATAAAAAAAAATAAAAAAAATCGCGAGTAATTTCTGTATGTATAGATTTAGTGTGTAGGGGGGACGATTTTCTTCACCCTGTTTGAAGTTTAATAACTCCTGTACTTTTTGTCGAAATTTTCTGAAATTTTGCATTGAGGTTTGTTTATAAGGGAGATTGATGCTATTAAAATTTGGAGATTAACGGTCGAGGTGGTAGGAAGATAATGGGAGTTGTGTGTATCTCCAGTAGGATCGGACTTAATTTTACTCGTTATTAGCATTTACAATATTTTATAAAACCCATTTTTACTCTCAAAATTAAACTTTTGCCATTTTATAATAGTTAAAAATATGAAAAGTTTTTAAAATAATATATTAACAGATGGCGCCCACTAAAATTTTAAATGTTGCCGGGAAAGTTGAGCAACTGGTTACTGGTTTATTTTTTATTTGCATTTAAAGTATGAGCTTATCTTTTTGTCACATGCTATTTTTGTTAAAAAAAAAAACTAAATATATTTATGTTAGAGGTCTTAAATTTTTAGTTTCTTGTATATTTTGTGGTGATAATAATGTATAATATTTTTCATGCCAGTGAAATGACCGAATAAAATAAAAACTTTAAAAAATCTAGTGAACTTATTATTTTGTCGTTCACTGTATTCAGTATGTATGAGTACTGTCTAATGTATCCCTACATTAGATTTTAAAATGAAACTTACCATTCTCCAACATTAAATTCAAAGTTTGGGCATTACAAAATCTTTGTTCCGCATACCACCCAGATGCCTTATATATTAAGATTTAAAAAGTAAAGAATATTTTATGTTATTTTTATGTACGTTTCTTTACAAAGCAATATTTAATTATAATTTTCTTTAAAAGTATATTCATACAAATTCAAGAATGTTTTGTACCAGGTATGTATATCCACCACACATTTTATTTCACCAAGTAAGTTTTTATAATTTTATTTTTAATTTTAGCCCTTATATCGTGGCTAGCGATTCAGAATGTAATTGTGATATTAAAAATACATTTAGAGAAGTCTACGGTTTTTACTGGCTTATCGAACAAATTTATACGAATGGACCCTAGACCATCACTGATGCGCAATTAACTGATTGTTCCCAGAAGTCGGCTTCTTAAAGAAACACAGCTTCTCTATCATCAAATGTCACGGCACGCTACTGGTATACAATGATAATTACGTTCTTTAGTAATCACATTTAAAAATAAGCTAAAAGATACATGTTTTTTTCAATTAAATACATTTTGAAAAAATTAATTAAATAAAANATTTCAGATATACTAATAATATATTCTAATAATATTAACATATTATAAAAATAGCAGATTGTTATTGGCAACGGCAAAAGAGTGGAAACATCATTATCACTTGTTCGCCTCACTTAACTGCCGAACGGAAAGACCGTTGTTCGCAGCGTCCGTTATTCGAAGCGTATGTTATATGAGGCACCACTGTATTATATCAAGTATTTTTTACACCAAAAACTTAAAATTTTGGAAAAATGTTCAAGTTTATTTTATTATTTAATTTATGGAAACAAACGCAGAAACATGAATAATTTTAAAGTAGAAAAATCAAAACAAAAAAAAAATGCTTGAATATTTTAAAAAATTAACAATTTACAAAATAATAGTGCGAAGTGTATTTTAAATAAATAATGTTATTCCATTTCGTACGTTTACAGAAAATTTTTGATTATTTTAGAAACGAGATTATCGTTATCATCTCCCGCCATCAGAGGGCTCAAACAGTCGAACGGAAGAAATGGCACGAAGGAAGAAGTTTCTTATATCGTGCGATGGTCTACGAAAAAATAAATATGAACACGAAAAGTAATGTATTTATAATGATATTTACATTCGATATATAAGCTAAGGGTGCTCTATCAGTGATAGAGCACCCTTAGAAGCTTATATATAGAAATAATTAGAGGTTGCGACCGAGGTTTTCGTCTCAACGTGAACGTCGAGCGCCGCTTACAAGATAGCGGCATTCGACGTTCACGTTTTAGGCTGCGTACACACTAGGCGTTTTTAAACGCGCGTTTGACAAACCAAGAGTTCTGCATAGGCGTACACACTCAAACGCGCGCTTTTGGCCAAACGCGCGTTTATAGATTTAAACGCGCGTTTTGCGGGCGCTTTATGGGCGCTTTGAGATATATGTGCTGCCATGTTACTGTACATTCGATCGCGCGTTTTCGGGTAGAGTGGACGTACGTTGGCCGAAATGGAGAACGATCATTTCGATACTGATCTATTTATTGATGAAATCTAAAAGAGACCAACCATTGTCAAAGGATTTTATAGATATTTTAAAAGAATTAAAAAACTTGGGTTTATTTTGTCTTAGTTTTGGATACAACGTCGCAAACATTCCATGTTTCAGTCTATCTCGTAATATTGGGTGCACCCAAAATTTTCTTTGCCTCTGCCATCGTCTTTTATAGCGACGATGGAGGAGGGGCACACAAGCAATTACTTTCACGTCCATTTCCAAACTGAGCCAGTGCGTATGCTCCACTAAACGCTCGTCTAACGCCGAGCTAACGCCTGGTGTGTACACAGCCTTAAGGTTTTAACAAAGTTCGAGCGAATACATAATTAGCAAAAAATAGTTAAAATAAAGTGATTAAACAAAAATTATTACAAATATCGTAAATAACAGTTCACAAATGCATATATAGAGATATTTTTTGGAGGGGGGAAATGGTCTTCACAATTTGAAATCGATCGAACACACAGTAAAATTCTCGTATAACGCGCGCCATCTATCGTAAGATAAATGTACTATGCCAGAAACCTTCGCGGGAGTGTATTAAAAAACTTTCCAAAGTTTCATGGCAATCGGATAAACGGTGTGGTAATGCATGAAGGACAGACATACATACATTCATTTTTATATATATAGATAAACTGTTTGCGATGGAGGACCTGTCTCAATAAGTTTTTCTACTCCTACGCGACAGTGCTGACCGCTCGATTGTCGTGACACTTTCTTCTTTATCCGCAAACTTCACATCCAGAATTGAATTTAAAACCCAAACAACTCAACATTTTGAAGTCATACAAAACGTCTAAAAATTCATATTTGTACAATTATAAATATGTTTAATTTGTACAATACATTGAATAATTATGCTTTCACTTATTTTTATTTATGTAATGTAGTGATGGGCAGAGCAGTAAATAACAGTAAGGTATAGGGTCGTTTCACGGTCGATAGCACGTCTTGTACGGACTTATAGAATCGAGTTTGTTCTCAAAATTTAAAGGATAAATTTTGATAAAACTTTGCCATTTTCCATCAATTGAGACGAACAATCCGGAAATGTAATGCGGATCCATTTAAATGTAAAAAATCAGCAACGAATTGCTTAACTTTCCGGAAAAATTCTGGTGGCAATATTTCATTAAAAAAAGCTATTTATATTTTTAATTATTATAAATGGCAAAAAGCTTAGAGTGTAGGGATGAGTGTAGGGTTTTATAAAAAAATTGTAAATGCTAATAACTAGTAAAATCGTCATTAAGTCCGACCCTACTCGAGATACTACACACCCGTCGACCTTAAACCATCAAAATTTAATAGCATGAATCTAATACACACACTTAACTGCAAAATTTCAGAAATTTTCAACAAAGCACGGGAGTTATTAAGTTTCAAAGAGGGTGAAAAAATCGTGCCCCCCACATTGAATGTTTTTGCATTTCTTGACATTTAAAGGCTCCCTAAATCCAAAAATGTAAAAATTTGGAGGGTATTTTTTTGACCAATCGCCATACTTTTCCTCTGTTATCAGAAACAGGAAAAATATAATCATAAATACTATAACAGAGCCAGGAAAGTAAAAATACGACTCCATGAATTCGTTTTCGATATACATAGGTATTAGTGACAATGTCCATGCTTTGATGCGACGAACAAAACACAAGAACAAAGTAATCGATGGCGATTGCTTTGTTCTTGTTCTTGGATCATCTCCGTACCTGGCCAGTGCAAGGATCGTGTACTTTTCGACACTAAAAAGATACAATAAAAGTTCTTTTTAGTAAACCAGTTTTGTGAATACAGTATTGACTGAACGCTCCACATATCCGAAAAATAAATCGCTTGTTATTAAAAATACTGTGCTTTCGAACCGGAACGAACTCGGGTCCTCCAAGATGGCAGAGTAGAAGCCAACTTGGGGGAGCCGAGATATTCTATTTTGATGGTTCTCTCAGCTGTTACTTACATAGTAAAGCGCATGTGATGAGCTTCGCCATGGATTTTTTACCTCTTATTTTTATTACTTTCCTGGCTGTTATATATGACAGAGGAAAAGTATGGCCATCGATAAAAAAAAATGGCTCCCCAAGATTTAAACTCGAATTTCGGGAGAATTAAATATTCCAATTTTACTACAAAAAATTAAGATGTCTTTAATTAATTCTTCCCATCAAATTATTGAGGTTCACATTTGGGATTGCGATTGCTGGATCCCTTATCCAGCAATCCAGCTGGATCCAGCGTATTCTTCGGCCTGCTGGATCCAGCGCTGCGGATCCGCAAATACTCAATTAACTTTTTAAATAATGGCACAAAAGTCTACGTTGCCGGTGTTGCCGCGTTTCTACGTGTGCTATCGCTCGGCGGCGAGGGCGACGTTGCCGTTCAGTGTGGCACATGCTACACCCACTCTCTAACCGCACTGCCTGCCCTTTTACCTCTGCTGATCTAATTGCCAGTTGACTTTCCACTCTCGCTAAATAAAGTATGTTCGCGCTAAATAAAATAAGTAACTCGTCTCCTAGTCCTGGTGCATAATTCTAATTTACGGTCGGTTGTGACGTCAATGAATCATGTGACGGATCGATCTCAGTTTAAGCCTATGGAGAGCTGCAGCCTCGCGGCTTGTCCACGAAACCTAACCTATAAACTGGCCGTAAAAGCTCTCTGTAGAAGAGAGTCGAGTTTGATAACAGCTGATACAACCCTGAAATTTATCTTAGACAAACTAAAAAGCCAGGACACAAGCCAGGACGCAAAAGAATCAGAGAACGGTGTCTTATCGAGGTCACAGGGATGCTGATTTACACACAGAACCCGAAAAACTATAACCAAAAAGTTAGAAAGCACGATTATTCTTTCACAATACCGAAAAAAATGTAATGCACCAAGAGATGAAAAATATGCTGAATCGAGTAAATACATATGTACTTGAACCAGCAGCAATGGCTGAGGATATTATGGAAACGGAAAACGATGATCCAGATAACCCGCATTCATTCCTGAATTTCACATTGGAATAAGTATCGGAGATCCAACTAGAGCGTGAGAAAGAAAACTTCATGAAACGAAAAGAAACTAGTACTGAGAAGGATTATGATAAGTTATTAAAAAAAGGAAATGGCTGTTTATGAACGTGAGAGAGTCAAAGGTAAAAACTTATCTGTAATTTATGATTATTTGATGACCCTGAAACCAACTAGCATAGAGGCGGAAAGAGCCTTCTCCGCAGCGGGATATATATGCAGTTCATTAAGAAGTAGGTTGGGAGACAACACCATCAATACCATTTGTTTCTTGAGACCCAACTTCCAGAAAAGTAAAAAACAAAAAATAGCAGAAGTGATTGATTTAATTTTATTTAATCCTTCAAAATACTTTACTCAAGACAAGACTAATATTTTATAACTTATATTCTAATTCTATTAAGTAAGAGTTTTAAACTTTTATTCTATAAGTGGTTAGTGGGCTAGGCTAGGCAATTTTATTGTTAAAATTAGTGAGAAACTGAAAACTACCTAGTTAGTTAAATAGTTAATTAAATTAATGAATATCAGTATCTTAGATATATGATGATATGAATGTATATCATTATTGTGATAATAATAACTAACTACTAGACTACTACTAATTAATTACTCACTACTTTACTAACACTAATAATTAAATTACTTATAAATAACTACAGACTGATATGTAGAGCCTATATAAGAAAACTGGTAAGACTGATAGCCACTTAGCCACTGATTATCCGTCTTTACATTATTATAATATAATATATTAATATAAATTAATTAGTAGAATTACCTCTACTATTATTTAACTTAAAGATTACATTATAATTATAATCTAATCAAACATTTAAAGTTAATTATCTCTATCTCAAGTGTTAAACCGAACCAAAATTAAGTTTACTACCTAAATGTGTAAGAAGTTTTACTGATTTACTGTATAGTGACCAGTCTAAATAATAAAAGTTTCTTAAATATTTAAAAAAATGTTTTATTTCTTTAAAAAAAAACCATAAATTACTGGATAGATAGATAGATAACACTTTATTTCACCAAAAATACATCTGCGCTGGATCCAGCTGGAATGATATTGATCCAGCAAAAATCCAGCTGGATTGAAAACACTGCTGGATTGCAATCCCTAGTTCACATATCTATTCATGTATTAAAAAAATATATTTAAAAACTTATTTAAATTGGAATAATTTAATACAGTTTACAAATGAAGTGAACAAAGTACACACGATATCGTATGTCACTTAATTGAAGTGTACATTTGATATCGCTGATAAAATAATCTTTAGCGAAATACGAAATATTTGTTGAAAAATTAAAAATTTGTGGTTTTTTCCCCTGTATATATGGAAGTTAGTGTGTGGGTGGCACGATTTTGTTTACTCACTTAGAATTGAATTATGACTATTTACAAAAATTATAAAATTTTTGAAAAGGATAAAAGATAGACTCGAAAATTTTATAATTTTTTAAATAGTCATAATTCAATTCTAATTGAAGATATCCTGGGTTGCTATGTTATCATGTATGATGTTTTGTTTATTCACTTTGAAGCTTAATAACTCCCGTACTTTTTGTCGAAACTTTTTGAAATTTTGCAGAGAGGTTTGTGTATTTGGTGGATTGATGCTATTAAATTTTGGTGTTTAAAGGTCGAGAGGGTGGGGAGATAAAGGGAATCGTGTGTATCTAGTAGGGTCGGACTTAATGACGATTTTACTCGTTATTAGCATTTACAATATTTTATAAAACCCATCCCTACCCTAAAAATTAAGCGTTTTGACATTTTATAATAGTTAAAATATTATGTTTTATTAATTTAAACAACTTTTTATAACATATGTTGCGATCAAAATTTTAAATGTTGCCAGGAAAGTTGAGAAACTCCTTGCTGGATATTTTTACTTTATAAATTTTATACTTATACATACAATAATTAATTTTATATTAAAGCTGCCCATACATTATGTAAGGCAGATAATTGTTTTGACGCATTAAAGGTGTGATGTTTACAAAAACGCAATGCTAGGATCATTAAATCGGCTGGTGTTTTTTGTTAAATATTAATATTTGGGAATTTGTAAACCAATATAACTCATTTGAAGTAAGCAGTTTACATTATGATTACATTTCAAAGTTATAGAAGAAAATTTTAAAACTAAATTTCATAAAAATCTTTTAAATTTTTATAGTGTTTATAGCGAAATGTATTTTTTAATATCAAGGTAATTGTTGGTATTTCTTATTTCCTCAAGTATGAAACTAAAGCGTTGTTTTACTCATAAAATAAAGAGGAAAAATGAAATTGAAATGCGATAAAAATTTTATTTATCCAATAAAACATTAATGTAATTCAATTAAATTTACATAAACTTTACTGGCAAATATTACTTTTAAGATTGCACTGATTTTAAGCTCCAATTTTCTGACAGATTCCTTTTGAATTGGCTCTATCTATATCACTATTAGTTCCTTCAGGAGAAGAGTCTTTTAAGCATTCCAAGTTTCTTCCACATATACCAAAAATATCAAACGGGCCACCGCAGACATCCCCGATTTTCTACGAGATATAAACAGTTTTAGTGATTCTTTAATTAACCGTAAGCAGATAATCAAATTTTTCCTACCTTTGCGCATATATTACAGCATGCACAACCATACTTGGTAACTCCAACTCCAGGACAATCTTCCTCTGTTTTATCCACGCAATCTACTTCAGAGCAGGATCTGCACTTCAGCGACATCCCAACACTTTAAAAGCAAATAAATTTCTCAATCGACAATAACTCGAAAATGTAAAAAAGTTTATGAAATAACGGCTTCTTACCTGAGAAAACAAGACGTGACTATCAACACGGTAACTAATCGAGGATCCATTTTGCAACTGAAGGGCGTGATACCAGGCTCTGTATGGACTATGAACGAGGAGAAAGTTTATATTCTCGTTTTCTTGCAGGTGTTCTTTCTGTCTGAAAGAATATTTCGTCACATATACATAGGTCAATTCGACATTCCGAATGTCAAACGGGTTTTTCAAACTAAACTTCTATAGGGTCATTGTCTGCGTCTAGTGGAGCGTACGGTTGACAATTTACTGTTTATTAAATGTATCCGGGTGATTTACCCCATAAAATATTTTCATACAGGTTAAGTACTAAATTACTAGAATCAGTACAGTACATCCATCTTTTCCAAATTTATTATTTAATGATTAATAGAAGTTGAAAGCTTTATTACTTAATTAAATAATAAATTATTGATATTTTTTCTTATTCGAATTTATATTTGAGAGATTTCTTTTCCATTTGTATAACTTAAATGTGACCCGGCTAATATGACCCGACGTACGAGTGTTTCTCGTTCCTGAAAATCTCTCTAAATTGGGTGGAGCTCTCTTCTTACCAATTTACTACGATAAAATCTAGCATAACATTCCAGCATTACCCAATTATCTCACTCATATTCCTACAAAACACCTAATTACCAATCAAGCGATCATTTCAAATGAAATCAAGTAAAATAAATGAAAGTGCTGCTTAGGTGATTCGCCGATATAAAAAGAATTAACACGAAATGAGAGAAGGGAATGAGTGAACTTGTCACACATTTCTATATTTAATAGTAAAAAAACTAGATGTACTTAACAGACGAAAAAAAATCGGATATAACTGGCTGGATCGAACATACTAATTTACAAAACTTATTAAAATATTTCCCAACGTATAAAGAATTATTTTTATTTAAAGGTGGATAGATAGAAAAAAATCACGGTTAATCCTCAAAGGATTTCCGTAACGTGCCTTATAAATCCAATTAACCATGGTCGTATGACCAGCAGACGAGCCATGTGGAGTTTCTTGGATTTTCTTCACGTAACACCTCAATAGGGGCCAATTTTCCACGGATGACAACCTGTCTTACCCGTTAGTCAAACCTAAATTTAGCTTAGATAAATTATTTAACTTAAAATACAAACCAGACTTGAATTTACAGTATATCACGCATTTGTAAACTGTATAAATGTCAAACAATTTTTTTACACTACAAATAATTAAACGCGAATTTCGGGAGAATTAAATATTCGTACTGTTTTTGTAGTAAAATTGGCTGTCTTTTAATTCTTTCCATCAAAATATTGAGGTTCACGTATTTGTTCACGTGTTAGATAGAAAATTACATTTAAAGACTTATTTAAATTGGAATAATTTAATATAGTATACACAAATGAAGTGAACAAAGTCAGTACACATAATACTGTATGTTACGTAATTGAAGTGCACTGTAAATTCGATATTGCTGACAAAAATAATCTTTAGCGAAAAATGATTTGTTGAAATGTGAGGTCCCGGACGGAAGTCAACGCAGAGGTCCGAATGTGGACTATCAATCGAGAAATTACAAATCTCCTTTTTCAACTCGAAAGGAAGAAATTAAAGATCTCGATTAAACAATGAAAGTTTTTTTTTGTAAATTATTTAAACAATAGAAAAGACTAAAGTCGAGGGAAACATGGCTGGAGAGGAGTTGTACTTAGTCGCGAAACCGACCTCTCCCGCGCCCTCCGATCGGTTTCTAATTGTTACCAGGTGACGATTGGAGATCAATGAAAAGGCGACTTTAAGGAAAAAACTTATAAAACCGCACGTTCGTTGTTCATATTCCTCCTCTCTTGGATTATTTGTTCCTGTCCTTCAACAACGAAAGGGTATCGACGTACCGGGATTTGTCGTCGCTATCCCGTCCCGTCAAGATTCGCCCAGGTACACTTAGTCATCGGAGGTCATTTCTGCAAGTTGTGCTGTGCGCACCGGGGCCGTCTCTCTCCACATCACCTTCGCCGGAAGAAAAGAAACGATCGTCGTAAAATTTGGACTTTTGAACGGACTTGTTGCCCATCTTGGGATAGGTATTACGCCTCCTTATAAGAATACTGTAGTTGTAAGAAAATTTATATAATTATTAAACGGTTTTAAATGGTAAACCTGACTCAGTAAGTCTTTCTACTCCCACACGACAGTGTTGACCACTCAATTGTCGTGATTATTTCCACCCAAACGGCTAACCTCACAGAAAAACTTGAAAATTTAAATGACATTTCCTTTAAATCGGTACTGGCCCGGGCATGTAGTTACGGCAGAGGCAATCGAAGAGCTAAGTAACGTAGCCCCATCTAGTGGGGATGAGGGATGTAAATCTGTTTCCTCTTTCTTTGAACTCAGATAACTTTTCCGTAGTTCAACCGAAATTCACCAAACTCTGCAAAAATACAAAGCAATTGTGTGGCTTTATATTCTAGAAACAGCATCCAAAATTGTCGAAATACTTTTTTGTTATTAAGCGTTAAATGGGCGAAAGTCGACACTTTCGTTTTTTGAATATATCTTTCCTCCGAGTTAATTATATTTTCCAAAATGTGATTTATGCACACGCCAGCATTCTACTGAGCGTTTTGACACCAAAATATAACGTGGAAATTATTTTTAAAAATTCGGACAAAAAAGTATAAACGTTATCCCAATAGCCTGGGCTTCCCCAGACAATTAGTTTATTATTATATAATACTTTCTCAACTCTGTTATGTGTAAAAGACGGAAAATATGGCGATCGATCAAAAAATGACCCCACAAGAGTTTTACATTTTTGGACTGGGGACATCTTGAAACGTCGAGAAATGCAAAAATTTCTGGGTTTTTATGTATTGATGTTAGTATGCGTTTGGGGCACGATTTTGTTTACCCTGCTTGAAACTTTATAACCCCCCCCCGGTGCTTTTTTCGAAATTTTCTGAAATTTTGCAGGGAAGTTCGTGTATTAGTGGGATTAATGATATTAAATTTTGGAAGTTAAAGGTCGAGATGGTAGGTCGTGTGTATCTCCAGTAAGGTCGGACTTAATGACGATTTTACTCGTTATCAGCATTTACAGTATTAAAAAAAAACTCATTCCTAACCTCAAAATTAAACTTTTTGCCATTTTATAATAGGTAAAAATATAAAAAGTTTCTTAAATAAAATATCATAACAAATGGCGCCACCAAATTTTGCCGGAAAAGTTAAGTAACTCGTTACTGGAATTTATATAATTTAATTTATAATTATAAACATACATCAAATGTTACAAAATATCTGAATAATATTTTTATAATTAATCAATTAAAAATTATTTATGGAGCCGTTGTATAACATTTAAAAACGGTAGACAGAAGCCTCTATAAGTTCTTAATTATTATTTATAGTCAAACCTCGATATTAATTAAACTTTTAATTAATGCCACCCCGATAAAGCGACAAGGATTTTCGCTATAAATATTAATTAGAAAAGTCTTCCATATCTGTGAATAAACTAAAATTAGAACTTGTGTGTTGACCTCGCTATTACATAAATTACAAATTATTTCGGTTTAATGCCACATTCGATTTATTGCTTATTTTGTAGGCGAACAACAGTGGCGTTTTATCGAGTTTTCACTGTATTAATTAATGCGATATTCTATTAGTAAAATAAAAATACCGAACACTCTGCAAACCTATTCTCAACGCCCCCTTATAACGATTGCCGGATAAGCCATCGTTATAAGGCAGAGATCAAGATAAAATTCATGCTATTTTACATTTAGAAACTCTGGTATACCGGCAACAAAAAATAAAACAGCTTTAAAATGGGGTCTCATCTCTTGAAGGGGCCCGTAAATTGTATTATATTAAGGCATAATCGATCCTAAATTCATTCTATAGAGGAAAATCTTAATAAGGAAACTTACGATTGGCACGTAAGAAACAATCCAATTATCAAAACCAGTCACGTGGTGTCGCGTATACGTAATATATGAGATAAAGTATAATCTTAATCATTAATCTATTACGAAATTTGTATTTCAATGACGAATAGTGTGAAATTTTTTTGCAATTTTCCAAGGTTTCAAAACCGAAACCAAAAAAAGGGAACAAATTCAATGGTATGTTTGCGCGTTTGTGACAACTCCTATTTCGTTTAATATCTCAAAATGGGGTAATGATGAAGAAAGAAATTTGGCATGGTAACTCGTATATAACGGACACTGATGATGTTAAATTTCGGTGGTTAAAAGTCGACAGGGTGGAAAGATAGAAAGGTGTCATATGTCATATCTCGAGAGGAGTAGGACTTCAATATAAAAATTCAAGATAAATTTTCACATCGTCAACTGATTTGGAATAAAATATATTTTATCAGGATGCAAACAAATGCGATATTATGTTTTCCAGATTTCAACGTTGATAAATTTG
Organism: Centruroides sculpturatus; assembly: GCF_000671375.1. Classification (NCBI taxonomy): domain Eukaryota; kingdom Metazoa; phylum Arthropoda; class Arachnida; order Scorpiones; family Buthidae; genus Centruroides; species Centruroides sculpturatus. The sequence goes on along the minus strand of NW_019385326.1, from coordinate 64,468 downwards.
TGGAAGATTCACATATACATGAAGGTGTGGATAAATTATGTGAAGAGCAATTTGATCCTCCTGATCTAAGTACAAATTACAAACAATGATGATCAGGATGATTTCTTCAGTTGAGCCTTGGAAAACTATCAAAAAACAATCGTTTATTGTTACATGGTCACAATGCCGTGCTGCAATTTTTAATCATATTTTTAATTTATTTAATTTAAAATATCTCAAATTAGTAGTGGCTTGCCCCTGTACATCACATTTTTCCTTTAGCAATCGCATCGTGTCGGTCATCTATCTAATTTCGTTTTCGAAATTAAAGAAATACAGACAGACAGATAATGGGAATTTATAGGTTTACAAATTTTTAAAATTCCAGCCCAACAAATTAACTAGAAATTGCTCTCAACAGATAAGATCTTTATGTTTAATGTAATGCGTATTTTATATTATTTTCTGTTACAATATTTTAAAAAATTATCTTCGTTTAAGATCTATTCTATTCTTATTTAGTACGGACTGATTTATTAACATTAACAATTCTGTTATTTAATTGATAATGTATCAAGCCTCCAGCTATAATGTGTACTTCATTATATCTACGTTAAAATAATGATTTACTTTTAAAACGATAAATCATAATAAATTTAGTAAACTGCTGTATATAATTTTATAGTTAAAGTTTAACATTTATTAAATAACAATCAATTTTGAATTATTTTCATTGATAGTAAATTCATTTTCTACGTATAAATGTTCTTTTATATTTTTAGTATTCATAATAATTTATACATTTTTATGAAGAATGTAAATTATAAATAATTAGTTAATGAGTCTATATGGAAACTATCATACAATAAATTAATATGAAAAATCTTTTTCAGCCAATTGTTTGCGAGATTTTCTATATTCTTTTGGAATATTCGAGAACTGCTGTCTTCGTGTGGATGTTCCTCGAAGGTGTTCATCTCCACAGCAACGTATCTGTTGTATTTCCAAGTAAAGTTCGTTTGATTTACTTCCATTTAGTAGGATGGGGTAAGCAATCGATACTCAAAGCTTACTTGTAAATTACCTTTAAAGTGTGAGAAATGTTTCGATTTACATTACGAGAATTTAAGGATTAAATTTCTTATTAAAATATTTATCTAATTTTTGATGCAAGGGAGAGACGGGGCAATGTTTTTGTACTGGTAAATTGTCACCCAACGTATTTTTATTTTATACCATATTGTGAAAATTAGAGGTAGAAACGAATACTGTACAGTACACAACAGATATAGGCCTATATATATATATATATTTTATAACCAGTCAAAATCCAACAATGAAAAACTTTCTTACTCATTATCGTTGGCCCGTGTGTAGGTTATACAAATCGACGATGATTTTTGGTGAATCAGCGAGTGACGTCAGTTATAATGGTATTGGGTAATAGAGAAGGGTGGCTTAATTCTCAGCGCTTTCGTACTGAGTCGTTTATTGTCGTAAATTTGTATGATTATCGTATACTTTACGAATTTTTTATTTTACAGTAATTTGTATTCATTCATTCATTTTCCAATCCTCTTATTCCACTTAAGGGTCGTTGTAGCAGATGCTTAATCCGGCACTTCAAGACAGGAGGCTAACATTCACACACACTCAAAATGGGACAATTTAGACATCAGTTATCCTAACGTACACAGTTTTTGGATGTGATGTGTGAGGAAACTGGAGTACTTGGAGAAAAGTCACGCAGNGGACATATATCTCATTGACAAAGGTTAAAGAGAGATTATAAAGCAGGGGTTTGTTAGGAGAATCTTGTGCCATCAGCTTTATGTCACTTGACACTGACATTTCGGAACGTTTTCCTTTTTTTATTAGTAAAAAACGTAAGGTTTTTTTCTGTGCAATTTCTATGGGGGTCCATAAAAATTTAAGAAGAAAAGAGGTCCATGGGTAAAATAAGGTTGAGAACCATTGCTTTAGAACTACTACGTAAATTGTGGGAGAGGGATTTCCACGTGGCCCTTGCTATCAATAGTTAGCTGGATTAATATATTCTGTATTTGCATTACTTCTGCTCTCTTCCATAGAATCCAGGGCAAGCTTTACAAGCTTTTTAGCCCTACAACTAATATTAATATCCAACTTGTAAAATGTATTAAACGCCACTGTATGATAGTAATGTTTTGCATTATTTTTAACACTGTTTATATAGATGAAGGCGTTATTTTTCATAATAAGAGAGCTCTTTGAGGGAAAAAGGTGGTTTCAGTCTATGTCACGTTATTCCACTGGAAAACATCAAGTCAATGTAACATAACGCCTACATTCATTCAACCATTGAATTCAATTTTAGATAGATGAAAGTGGAGACAGTATATTGTACAGGGACAAGCCACTGCTAATTTGAGGTGGAGAGCACATATTTTAAGTTAAACATATTAAAAATATGATTAAAAGTTGCAACCCGGCATTGTGACCATGTCAATAAATAATTGGACCGACATTATAATACCGGACATAGGTACTAAATATTTTGTACCAATTTGAGAGACGCCATAAATCAAAACATGCCATCTATGAATTGAATAATAGATTATGACACAACGATTACGGACATACTAATTGCGACTAACGGATAAAACATGCCAAGGGACACACTCGAGTGATGACGACATCCCGATTTATGGCATATTAACTGTATACAATGCGAAGTTTACTGATAAACTATAAACTCTATAATCAAACAACTAAACCAACAGCTTAATGTTGGTTTAGTTGATTCCTGAAAGTATCTTATACCAAAGTAGCTGTGCGTGTGGCCGTCATTGCTCGGGCTATTGAGGGGGATGGGGATTGTTGAGGTTGTGCTGAGAGAGGATGATAAAAACAATGCACTTAATAATTAAAATATACATTTTTTGACCCTAGTATTTACAATAATGAAACTGCAAATACATTGCTCTGGCAGGCTAAGTTGGGAGATCCTCACAATATCTTTTTCTATAATATCGAAGAATATTCATGCCAAATTTGATGCGGATACATTCAACTATATCGAATTCTTTATCTATTTTACTTAACCTAAATGCAAATATATTTTGACTTTTTATATACAGTGAAAACCTGTGTACCTGACTCTCACGGTACCGAATACTTTTTCCATTTAGGCAGGTTTCCGTTTAATTAACGTCCCGTTTTGTACAGATTTTACTATGTACATCTACATATTATTCGAAGAACACTATTTAAATTATAATTAAAGAAATAGTTTAATATATATATATTTTAAATTATATTCTGATAATAATTTTACTTAAATATTTCCTGTATAATAACTTGTAGTGATTCTTAAGATAATAATAATTAAATAAACTTCCCGGAAATCGAATTCGTAATACGCGAGAGCTTGTTATAACTGCTTTTATCGTTTTGGTTTATCGGACCATTTTCAAAGTTATTATTAGTATTAATTAAATCTACATTACGTGTAACAATTTCACGTATTTTATAAACCAGAAGGTGATTAAATTTAACTAATTATTGCTACGATAAAAACAATTATTTCGCTAAAAGTATGAGCAGAAACTTATTCTACTTTCTCGGCTGTTATATACAACAGAGGGAAAGTATGGCAATCGGTAAAAAAAATTCCCCCACTTCCGAAGATTTTTACATTTTTGCACTAGAAACGTCGGGAAATGCAAAAAATTTGAAGGTTTTTCTGTACGTACGGATATTACTATGTTAGTGTATGTGGGGACGCGATTGAAATCCAATTGAACATAAAAACAATTGAACATAAAAATTATTTATTTGTTCACCCACTTTGAAGCTTAACAATTCCTGTTCCTTTCTTCGAAAATTTCTGAAATTTTGCAGGGAGGTTCGTGTATTACGGAGTATTGATGCTATTAAATTTTGGTGATTAAAGGTCGAGGGGTGAGGAGATAGAGTGATCGTGTGTTGTATCTCAAGTAAGGTCGGACTTAATGAAGATTTTACTCGTTACAATTTTTATGCAACATCTCTACTCTAAAAATTAAGGTTATTTTTTTATTTAGAAAAACTTAAAAATTACATCACATAACAATTTTATTTGCAATACAAGCTTTATTTATTCATTAATACTCAATTAAATTATTTATTCAAACAATTTACTGATTATGGAAAGGATTGCGTTAGCATTAATTGGATCAGCGTATTGCTGCTAAACAATTGGTTTCTCCTGACACGTTCCTACTGAATAATTTACCATATCCTCGTCGAATCCTTCCGGAAGAGGGGGTCTTATGCACACGAGATTTCTTCCACATATACCAGCAATGTTATATAATCCTCCGCATTCCTGGCCGATTCCCTATAAAAATGTGTAGATATTTTTGTGTTACTTCCTTCATCCTCTAGTTAACAAATATTATTTCATCACAATATATTTCTTACCTGGGCACACACTTTACAACATTTGCAACCATATTTAGTAACTCCAACACCTGGGCAATCCTCTTCGGTTTTATCCACACAGATTACATCAGAGCAGGATCTGCACTTTAGCGACAGACTCACGCTGAAAATATAAATCTTTATGTATTTAAGACCATTCAAAAAGTTAAGAATTTATATAATACTAGAAAAATTTCTTACCTGAATAAACAAAACGTAATTATAAAGAAGGTAATCAATCTGGGGTTCATTTTTACAACTGATCTAAGGATCTGTGTGGAAACAAAGAAGACTTCTTGTAGACGTTTCCTGTCGTTGAGGATGTTTCGTCATTCACCGCTCGTAAATGTATCGAGGGCAATTATGAGTTAACACTATTTTATATTCAGAATGCCGGAAAGGTCATATTCCTATCAGTTTATTATATATAATTAATATTTCTAAACTTCCTCCCAGGAAATAAATTTAGTTTCCTTTCAAAATTTTCGGACATGTCGTTAGATTAATTTAATTTAATTATATTCTAACTAATTTCAATGCTTGCCACAGCACTTAAGAAGTTCAGAACTCGAAATAAATGGCTGAAATCAGCCTGGAAAATTTCGATAAAGACATTAGATTATTTTCGATTAGGTGACGAATTTTGTGTTAATCATATTTATAAATAAATTTCACAAAAGTAGGCGCACTATGATTTATTATGATGGAAGTCGTTTGGGTGACTCAGTTACCACATGTTAAAAAATGATGTAAAATGTAAGCTAAGTAAGCACAGTTTAAAAAAAATTGTGCTTACTTAGTAAATTCACACTTTAATACAGTGGAATCTCGCTTAACAAGCAAAATAAATTTTAAAAAATGACTCGGTTAATGAGCGACGTTTCGCATAACGAGTGAAGAGGAAAGATGAAGTCCCGGATTGTGTGCATGCTCCATCATAGTATTATCTGTAATGTTTTTTTTTTTTCTGCAAATCGAAATCGCATTCGCATTTCAGGTTGGTTCATTCTGTGCTAGAAGAAAAGACGATGATGATTCACTCTCCTTAACAATGTACATTGTATAATTTTCTTTGAATAAACTATTATACATAAAATGCCGCATTTACTCGCGTATAAAACGATCTCGCATATAGGACGAGGTGTGACTTTAAAGATCAAAATAAAAAAAAATTAGATTTATTAATACAATTTTAATTTTATTTCGTTTAATCACAAATAAATTATCGTCAAATGCACGTATTGAGGTAAACAACCACGTTTTGTTAACGCTATCACGTTTTGTCTACTGGGTCTCGCCCTCCGAAGCTTCGTTACAATTCTCTTTTTCGCTTTTATTCCACAAAGCATCGTCCTCTGATCCGTCGAGTGAATTTAAAATGTAGTATTTTCTGAATGACTGCTTTCAGCTCTTGAAGAATTGTTTTCCACGCATCTGATACCCACGTAGTAAAACCAAAAGATTATAATGCACATGACCGGAAAAAGTTTATTTTTAATGATTCATAATGTGCAAATATTCATTAAAAATACCAATTTAACAAATATGAAATAAATACGTTTATAATTGCTAAATGACCAGCTTTTTTCGGATCATCTCTTTAAAAGCGACATTTACCTTGACCCTGCTAAAATGGTAGCATGAACTAACTATACACGGTTCATAAAAGTTATTGCAAAAACGCAAATAATCCTCCGCTTGCGTGTATAGGACGACCTATGATTTTGAAGCAATGAAAAATGAATAAAAACTTCGTCTTATACGCAAGTAAATACGGTATTTGAGTATTTCTTCGGCATGGAACGCATTATCGTATTTTAGATTAATTTCTATGGGAAAAATTGTTTCGCTTAACGAGTAAGACTCTGAAACGAATTATGCTCGTTTGCAAAAAATTGGAAGATCAAATTTCACACGATTTCAATAGGTAGAAAATGAATACTGTAAACACTCAATATAACACTTGTACAGAAGCCTAAAAACTTTCAAATAAAAGTACATTTATCATGCTTTCCTTCCAACAGAAACCACCATCACATTGGTGTCTGCACGCAGTTTTAACTACATGTAGATTGAGGGGCATGGAAAGGCACTGGGATGAAGAGTCACACCAACCTGTATTGGCGTTCCTTCCTTTCTTTTTCTCGGAGAAACAACTAAACCGGTGAATAATTAGAACAGTGGGTAATCAGAAGTATTTCCAGGAAAGGTATTGAAGTGCCCAAAAATTCCATCTCACACGTATGTACAATACAGTATGCATTACAACAGGGGTGTCCAACCCGTGGCCCCCGGGCCGCATGCGGCCCAAGGCAAGTTCCAATGCAGCCCAATAAACGTGTAAACAAATCCGACAAATTTTTTTATTTCAACGGCANTTCAACGTTTATAAATTTGTGGAAGATTCACATATACATGAAGGTGTGGATAAATTATGTGAAGAGCAATTTGATCCTCCTGATCTAAGTACAAATTACAAACAATGATGATCAGGATGATTTCTTCAGTTGAGCCTTGGAAAACTATCAAAAAACAATCGTTTATTGTTACATGGTCACAATGCCGTGCTGCAATTTTTAATCATATTTTTAATTTATTTAATTTAAAATATCTCAAATTAGTAGTGGCTTGCCCCTGTACATCACATTTTTCCTTTAGCAATCGCATCGTGTCGGTCATCTATCTAATTTCGTTTTCGAAATTAAAGAAATACAGACAGACAGATAATGGGAATTTATAGGTTTACAAATTTTTAAAATTCCAGCCCAACAAATTAACTAGAAATTGCTCTCAACAGATAAGATCTTTATGTTTAATGTAATGCGTATTTTATATTATTTTCTGTATTGTCTCTATATTATAAAGATGAAATAATTCTAATAATATATTATAGAGAAACAAAGATGATTATTTATTATTAAAATTAATCTTTTAACATTCATATATTCACTGACATTAACAATGGATTTTATTTATTTATTTAATTCTTTCAAAAATCGAAGGTTTCAAATGCAATATTACAAAAATAATATTTTTCACAGAATAACTGAGAATGACAACTGCTGGCGATATGAAGAAAAATCCAGCATCGAGTTGCTTAACTTTCCCAGCAATTTTGGTGGCGCCATCTTTTATGATATTTTATTATTAAAAACTTAATATTTTTAACTATTATAAAATGGAAAACAGCTTAATTTACTGGAGGGGTGGTTTTTATAAAAATGTGTAAATGTTAATAACGAATAACAACTTCATTAATTCCTACACCTCTCGAGATATGACATATAACACCTTTCTATCTCCTCACTCCGTCGACCTTTAACCACCAAAACTTAATAGCATCAATCTCTCTAAAACACAAACCGCCTTGCAAAATTTCATAACGACAAAAAGTACAGGAGTTATTAAGCTTCAAACAGAGTGAACAAAATCGTGTCCGTAAGTACAGAAAATAACCAGAATTTTTTTTTAATTTTTCGACGTCCCCTGAGTCAAAAAATGTAAAAATCTCGGGGGGGTCACTTTTTGATTGATCGCCATAATTTCTTTTGGTATAGGCCTACTCGTATATAACTGCAGGGAAAACAATACAGATTATTTATTAACTATTGATGATATCTGATTATTTCATATATATCCTTACTTATCTTGCGAAATGCGCTTTTTTTCTTTCAAAATTCTGAGGTAACACCATTGAAACTCCTCAGGACTACACTAAATCTTCTCCTTTATATTCTGTAAATTTTCTTTGCTAAGGTTTCCAAATTTTTTGTTTTTCCTGGGATGATGATATCAGTTTCAATCTGTGGAACAGATTTGTATCGAATAATATTAACTTATTTAAATGGTACTGTTCATAAGGATCGTAACTTTCTCTGAATGGATAAGAAGCAAATTTATCAATTCAGCAGTTAGCATAGATTTTCAAGCTTCTGTACTTCCACGATGTGTTGTATCCTCTGCTCATGTAAAGAACATAGTTATGTCCGTATCACAAATTAGCAAATTGTAAAATCGGATTTGTCCGAGATACAATGCTTTAGAACAGTGGTTCTCAATCGGGATTCACAGGAACCCTAAGGGTGTCCACAGAAAAAGTACCAAATTGGGGATTCACGGTGATGTTTTAGTTGTCTATACGGTAATTCTACTTCAGAACAATTGTTTTACTGAGAATTAAATTTCTACAGTATATATATTGTCAATTTCTTTATTACTCATTTTTTACATAAGGGTTAAAATATAAATTATTTAAAATATTGAATATGTATAGGACATATATCTCATTGACAAAGGTTAAAGAGAGATTATAAAGCAGGGGTTTGTTAGGAGAATCTTATACCATCAGCTTTATGTCACTTGACACTGACATTTCGGAACGTTTTCCTTTCTTTTTTTTTATTAGTAAAAAACGTAAGGTTTTTTCTGTGCAATTTCTATGGGGGTCCATAAAAATTTAAGAAGAAAAGGGGTCCATGGGTAAAATAAGGTTGAGAACCACTGCTTTAGAACTACTACGTAAATTGTGGGAGAGGGATTTCCACGTGGCCCTTGCTATCAATAGTTAGCTGGATTAATATATTCTGTATTTGCATTACTTCTGCTCTCTTCCATAGAATCCAGGGCAAGCTTTACAAGCTTTTTAGCCCTACAACTAATATTAATATCCAACTTGTAAAATGTATTAAACGCCACTGTATGATAGTAATGTTTTGCATTATTTTTAACACTGTTTATATAGATGAAGGCGTTATTTTTCATAATAAGAGAGCTCTTTGAGGGAAAAAGGTGGTGTCAGTCTATGTCACGTTATTCCACTGGAAAACATCAAGTCAATGTAACATAACGCCTACATTCATTCAACTATTGAATTCAATTTTAGATAGATGAAAGTGGAGACAGTATATTGTACAGGGACAAGCCACTGCTAATTTGAGGTGGAGAGCACATATTTTAAGTTAAACATATTAAAAATATGATTAAAAATTGCAACCCGGCATTGTGACCATGTCAATAAATAATTGGACCGACATTATAATACCGGACATAGGTACTAAATATTTTGTACCAATTTGAGAGACGCCATAAATCAAAACATGCCACCTATGAATTGAATAATAGATTATGACACAACGATTACGGACATACTAATTGCGACTAACGGATAAAACATGCCAAGGGACACACTCGAGTGATGACGACAACCCGATTTATGGCATATTAACTGTATACAATGCCAAGTTTACTGATAAACTATAAACTCTATAATCAAACAACTAAACCAACAGCTTAATGTTGGTTTAGTTGATTCCTGAAAGTATCTTATACCAAAGTAGCTGTGCGTGTGGCCGTCATTGCTCGGGCCATTGAGGGGGATGGGGATTGTTAAGGTTGTGCTGAGAGAGGATGATAAAAACAATGCACTTAATAATTAAAATATACATTTCTTCACCCTAGTATTTACAATAATGAAACTGCAAATACATTGCTCTGACTTAGGCTAAGTTGGGAGATCCTCACAATATCTTTTTCCATAATATCGAAGAATATTCATGCCAAATTTGATGCGGATACATTCAACTATATCGAATTCTTTATCTATTTTACTTAACCTAAATGCAAATATATTTTGACTTTTTATATACAGTGAAAACCTGTGTACCTGACTCTCACGGTACCGAATACTTTTTCCATTTAGGCAGGTTTCCGTTTAATTAACGTCCCGTTTTGTACAGATTTTACTATGTACATCTACATATTATTCGAAGAACACTATTTAAATTATAATTAAAGAAATAGTTTAATATATATATATTTTAAATTATATTCTGATAATAATTTTACTTAAATATTTCCTGTATAATAACTTGTAGTGATTCTTAAGATAATAATAATTAAATAAACTTCCCGGAAATCGAATTCGTAATACGCGAGAGCTTGTTATAACTGCTTTTATCGTTTTGGTTTATCGGACCATTTTCAAAGTTATTATTAGTATTAATTAAATCTACATTACGTTTAACAATTTCACGTATTTTATAAACCAGAAGGTGATTAAATTTAACTAATTATTGCTACGATAAAAACAATTATTTCGCTAAAAGTATGAGCAGAAACTTATTCTACTTTCTCGGCTGTTATATACAACAGAGGGAAAGTATGGCAATCGGTAAAAAAAATTCCCCCACTTCCGAAGATTTTTACATTTTTGCACTAGAAACGTCGGGAAATGCAAAAAATTTGAAGGTTTTTCTGTACGTACGGATATTATAGCGTGTTGTAACATAGCGTGTTGTGAAATTTGTTCACAACAAATATGTTTGATAAAATTTGTTCACCCACTTTGTTGTGAACAAACAACGCTATGTTAGTGTATGTGGGGACGCGATTGAAATCCAATTGAACATAAAAATTATTTATTTGTTCACCCACTTTGAAGCTTAACAATTCCTGTTCCTTTCTTCGAAAATTTCTGAAATTTTGCAGGGAGGTTCGTGTATTACGGAGTATTGATGCTATTAAATTTTGGTGATTAAAGGTCGAGGGGTGAGGAGATAGAGTGATCGTGTGTTGTATCTCAAGTAAGGTCGGACTTAATGAAGATTTTACTCGTTACAATTTTTATGCAACATCTCTACTCTAAAAATTAAGGTTATTTTTTTATTTAGAAAAACTTAAAAATTACATCACATAACAATTTTATTTGCAATACAAGCTTTATTTATTCATTAATACTCAATTAAATTATTTATTCAAACAATTTACTGATTATGGAAAGGATTGCGTTAGCATTAATTGGATCAGCGTATTGCTGCTAAACAATTGGTTTCTCCTGACACGTTCCTACTGAATAATTTACCATATCCTCGTCGAATCCTTCCGGAAGAGGGGGTCTTATGCACACGAGATTTCTTCCACATATACCAGCAATGTTATATAATCCTCCGCATTCCTGGCCGATTCCCTATAAAAATGTGTAGATATTTTTGTGTTACTTCCTTCATCCTCTAGTTAACAAATATTATTTCATCACAATATATTTCTTACCTGGGCACACACTTTACAACATTTGCAACCATATTTAGTAACTCCAACACCTGGGCAATCCTCTTCGGTTTTATCCACACAGATTACATCAGAGCAGGATCTGCACTTTAGCGACAGACTCACGCTGAAAATATAAATCTTTATGTATTTAAGACCATTCAAAAAGTTAAGAATTTATATAATACTAGAAAAATTTCTTACCTGAATAAACAAAACGTAATTATAAAGAAGGTAATCAATCTGGGGTTCATTTTTACAACTGATCTAAGGATCTGTGTGGAAACAAAGAAGACTTCTTGTAGACGTTTCCTGTCGTTGAGGATGTTTCGTCATTCACCGCTCGTAAATGTATCGAGGGCAATTATGAGTTAACACTATTTTATATTCAGAATGCCGGAAAGGTCATATTCCTATCAGTTTATTATATATAATTAATATTTCTAAACTTCCTCCCAGGAAATAAATTTAGTTTCCTTTCAAAATTTTCGGACATGTCGTTAGATTAATTTAATTTAATTATATTCTAACTAATTTCAATGCTTGCCACAGCACTTAAGAGGTTCGGAACTCGAAATAAATGGCTGAAATCAGCCTGGAAAATTTCGATAAAGACATTAGATTATTTTCGATTAGGTGACGAATTTTGTGTTAATCATATTTATAAATAAATTTCACAAAAGTAGGCGCACTATGATTTATTATGATGGAAGTCGTTTGGGTGACTCAGTTACCACATGTTAAAAAATGATGTAAAATGTAAGCTAAGTAAGCACAGTTTAAAAAAAATTGTGCTTACTTAGTAAATTCACACTTTAATACAGTGGAATCTCGCTTAACGAGCAAAATAAATTTTAAAAAATGACTCGGTTAATGAGCGACGTTTCGCATAACGAGTGAAGAGGAAAGATGAAGTCCCGGATTGTGTGCATGCTCCATCATAGTATTATCTGTAATGTTTTTTTTTTTTCTGCAAATCGAAATCGCATTCGCATTTCAGGTTGGTTCATTCTGTGCTAGAAGAAAAGACGATGATGATTCACTCTCCTTAACAATGTACATTGTATAATTTTCTTTGAATAAACTATTATACATAAAATGCCGCATTTACTCGCGTATAAAACGATCTCGCATATAGGACGAGGTGTGACTTTAAAGATCAAAATAAAAAAAAATTAGATTTATTAATACAATTTTAATTTTATTTCGTTTAATCACAAATAAATTATCGTCAAATGCACGTATTGAGGTAAACAACCACGTTTTGTTAACGCTATCACGTTTTGTCTACTGGGTCTCGCCCTCCGAAGCTTCGTTACAATTCTCTTTTTCGCTTTTATTCCACAAAGCATCGTCCTCTGATCCGTCGAGTGAATTTAAAATGTAGTATTTTCTGAATGACTGCTTTCAGCTCTTGAAGAATTGTTTTCCACGCATCTGATACCCACGTAGTAAAACCAAAAGATTATAATGCACATGACCGGAAAAAGTTTATTTTTAATGATTCATAATGTGCAAATATTCATTAAAAATACCAATTTAACAAATATGAAATAAATACGTTTATAATTGCTAAATGACCAGCTTTTTTCGGATCATCTCTTTAAAAGCGACATTTACCTTGACCCTGCTAAAATGGTAGCATGAACTAACTATACACGGTTCATAAAAGTTATTGCAAAAACGCAAATAATCCTCCGCTTGCGTGTATAGGACGACCTATGATTTTGAAGCAATGAAAAATGAATAAAAACTTCGTCTTATACGCAAGTAAATACGGTATTTGAGTATTTCTTCGGCATGGAACGCATTATCGTATTTTAGATTAATTTCTATGGGAAAAATTGTTTCGCTTAACGAGTAAGACTCTGAAACGAATTATGCTCGTTTGCAAAAAATTGGAAGATCAAATTTCACACGATTTCAATAGGTAGAAAATGAATACTGTAAACACTCAATATAACACTTGTACAGAAGCCTAAAAACTTTCAAATAAAAGTACATTTACCATGCTTTCCTTCCAACAGAAACCACCATCACATTGGTGTCTGCACGCAGTTTTAACTACATGTAGATTGAGGGGCATGGAAAGGCACTGGGATGAAGAGTCACACTAACCTGTATTGACGTTCCTTCCTTTCTTTTTCTCGGAGAAACAACTAAACCGGTGAATAATTAGAACAGTGGGTAATCAGAAGTATTTCCAGGAAAGGTATTGAAGTGCCCAAAAATTCCATCTCACACGTATGTACAATACAGTATGCATTACAACAGGGGTGTCCAACCCGTGGCCCCCGGGCCGCATGCGGCCCAAGGCAAGTTCCAATGCAGCCCAATAAACGTGTAAACAAATCCGACAAATTTTTTTATTTCAACGGCATAAACCTCAAAAAAGAAGTTTCACAAAGCCCTAAACCTTTACAGTTGACCCCCCTATAACACTGTTGATAATTCCGTTTTATATGAATTCCATGTTATACGAGCCACTTAGATTTTAAAAATACATGAGCCATTCACAGCCCAGCACATGTATTTGTAAAATCTAAGTGACTCATACAACATGGAATTCATATAAAATGGAATTATCAACAGTGTTATAGGGGGGTTAACTGTATACATATTTTATTTTTTAATAGAAAGGAAATATTTTCAAATACTTGAAATGTGTGAATGAGGAAGGAATACTAAATAAAGCTGAAGTCATGACTCAAAGGATTACAGCCCCAAATTCGGAGAAAGAAGAGAAAGGCAAAAAAATAAAAAGAATTGAGAAAGGTTGGAAAATTAAGGATTAATATTTGCATAACAGAAGGTCTAGTTAACCTTTTCACTTCTTTATTTTTTGACCCTTCTGTTTCTTTCTCCGAATTTAGGTCTATAATCTTTTGAATACCAACTCTAGCTTTATTTAATATTCCTTTCATCGTTGCAAGATTTGGCAACTTTGCGCCAAATTTGGCTACCCTTTTTTTAGTTTGGCGAAAAAATATCATTTGGCCCATTGGCTACATTTTGAGCTACATATTATTTATAAAAATATTTGTTGAATAAAAATACACTTTAAATTGTGCTTCGTTGTTTTTTTATTAATTAAAGACCCAAATAAAACAAATATTTGCGTTTTTCACATAAATTTTTGTTTTTCTTCTTTATAATAAATAAATTTATCTATTTCTTAGTAGAACTTAAAAGTGTCTGTAGAAGTAATTTTTTAAAATATTCTTTTTCGTGATTTCGTATAATCTAGACATGTAAATCCTTAAATATACAAGTATATTTAAGGATTGGGCCACAATAAACTTGTGGCTCAGAACTCCATGACTTCTTTCAATGTGGCCCAGAAAAACAGAAAGGTTGGACACCCCTGCATTACAATATCAGTCATCCCGCGCACTCACTGCTGGATAAGTTAAATATTTCATTATAGAAAGAGGAAATTCACTTTCTCAGTTTTGATAAGGTGAAATAACTAAACTATATATATCGAAATTTTCAATTACAAAAATTTCTAGAAGATTGAATCGGTCTCACCATATTGTGGCAAGTTACATCAATTCTAGTGAAGAACATAGAATAAAACAGTTATCTGAAAGACCATTCCTGAATTCAATTCCCATCAAAAATTTAAAAAAAAAGTAGTGGTTAGAAATATTTCATAAAGTTACATTTAATAAATCACAATTATTACGTTTATTGATTTTCAGTTGCGCAACGACTGCATGAATAACTTACATAAACACAACAGATGTATCCCATTCATAAAAGAAAATAGAACCATTCTTCTTCAATTGTTAATATGGTAATGAATTCGAAGTTGTACAATTTACATTGTCATAACGCGCTGTTTGAATAATTGGGCTACAATTTTTAATTATATCTTTTATTTATTTAATTTATAACATATGCTCTCCACCTCAAATTAGCAGTGTTTTACCCCTGTACATCATACTTTTTCTTTAACAATAAAGTCGTTCCGGTCATCTAACACCTTTTGGGGAGAATTTTTGAATTGAAAGAGCGTAATTTTCGGCTCAAGAAAGAAGATCATATATAGTTACTCGGGGTCTTCTTACCCTAAACTTTCCATATCCAGTTTTGGCTTTCATTTATATAACTGCGTTCTCGAGATTAAGAAAAAACAGTCAGACGGACAAACAGCCTGATGAAAAGGATAATTTATAGGTCTACAATTTTTTCAAATTGCAGCCGAATGAAAATCTTATACTAAAGATAATTATTTGAAATATTTTAAATCAATAATAAAATGATATATTATTTATCACATTGTTTGCCATTGTTAATATAATAATCGGAGTCTGTGGGAATATGATGTTTTGTTGTCTTTCTTTCTCCACATGGCGCTACTTTATACTATTCAGCTTCACAATTCTTTATTTAGAATTTTCTTTATTTCAATTAAGAAAATGAAATAATATTAAAGTTTATATTACTGAGGAAAGATGGCAGAGAAAGGGGGTCTGACTGCCTGACTGGGAGAAAAAGATAGGCCATTAACTACATACGTCTCCCTGTCATGCTCGACCGAAAACTATCTAGTGCATAAGTATATAAATAATGATAAATAGCTATAAATTCAGTGGCGTAGCGTGGGTGTCAGCCGCCCGGGGCGGAGGAAAATTTCGCCCCCCCCCGTATTTAGGTATCTTAATTTAAAAGACTAAAATTCAGTTTCGTCACAGAATAAGTAATGAAAAATTCCGTGCTAGTGTTGCCACCTTTTTAAAATCGCCGACCCTGACGGCAGGTTAGTTTTGTTCGAACAGAAGTTTCTGACGCATGTGTATATCATTTTGCAACGAAGAATAATTTGCAGTGCGTGCTGGTTCTAAATCAGTTACAGTTAGCGACTAGGGAGATTTGGGTAGGAGTAACGCAAGTAAACTGGATGACTTAGCCCTATTGGACATTGGAGGTCTATAAGTCTACGAATGAATCGTACAAGCAAAAAAAAAAAAAAGAAAAAAAAGGTCAACAGGTTGCGCACGATATCCCCGGACGGCGAGTCGAATGGTAACACTATTCCCACTATTCCGTGCTCATTTCATACGGTCCGAATCGTAGGTGGACGAAAATATGAAATAGTGGTTCAAATTCTTACAAGATATTGTTATTTATTGTCAAATTTTGCCGCGCCCTAAAAGGTGCCGCCCTACGCTAAAAACTACGCTACGCTACTGTATAAATTAATTTAAAAACTGAAAAGTTAGAAAAGTAGATCCTTATAAACTCACGGTTTCTTCTCAAATTACCGATTTTAAAAAGTTGATAACGGTATTTTGGGTAGCTTTACAGAAATTTTAATCATTACCGTATAAATATACTACGCAATGCGTAAGGCTGTTGGGTACAGCATTTAACAAGTAAATCTTAGTAGTACAGTACATCTCTTAATTTAATATATTAACGTTGATAAAATACATACATATCTGTTATCTGCTATCCTATGTTAGAGTTCTTGCGAAAGAACTCTGACGTGAAAGATGGTAGAAAATATTGAATTATTTGCAAGAAATAGCTTATAGAAGTCTTCTCAGAACACATTTTGTTATTACAGTAAACATTTTCCCAGAAGTTAATGAACTTATTCCAAAATTACAGTAAACGTTTCTAGCAGTTTTGAAGATTGTAATTAAAAGTACATCGTGTTTTGCGATGTTTTGTATACTTTATCTTCTACTAATGTCCTTGTTAAATTTCTCTCCTGTCATTAACTATGTGTGTAACAATGATTTGTGTTATATAAACTTTCGTATTTGTATTGTGTAGCAACGCTTCGTGTCGTATAACCATTGTATTATTTTTTATAATAAATAAACGGCCATGACGTGGCGTCTTTTATCAAGCCCGCCACTTTTTGGTTCGGTATGACTTGAAACGAATCGAAGTAGTCGTGTATGATTTTTAAAACTTACTTGTAAGGTATCGTAGTCACTATCTGTGATCACATAACTTGCAACAGTGATATATTTAACAGTCCTAACGTACTACAATAAAGTCTTACCTAAAATATATTTTAGCTAAGTCTTAAAAAGTACAATCAAATAATTACATCAACATACACATTCGATTGCATTTATATAGGGCTTCATATATTTGCAAAAATAGTGAGCGTGACAAAGGCATCCATACCTCCTGTTTTCTCACAACATATTGTATAAAAGAATAAATTTTGTTTTTTATGCAAAATAAATTAAATAATTATACAGAAATAAAATTAAACTGAATCGTACAGTTTTATTTTAATTTGAATTAAACACAAAGATACTTAATTAATTTTTACCTTCTGATAAGCTGAAAATTCTATTACGCTGATACAAATATACGTTTCTCGAGAACAGAATTAATTTGAATAAAGATTATCTTGTGTTCTGCTTGTAATTTTGATTATCAATTTCTGAACACGGTTACAATACTTTGCGGTATTATGTGATCCATATTTGAGGAATACCTTGTATATTAGCGAGGTTGAGGCCGAAGTTTTAAACGCGAAAACGTGTACGTCGGACGTTCAGCGCCGCTTTGCTATAAGCCTAGAAGTTTGACAATGGTGTTTGGAAAGTCAGTGGAATCATTTTTACCATTAAATTCGATAAAAAGCAAAAGTAACGATATAAAAATTTCAAGAAATTATCTTTAAGGAAAATCGTTCAGATGAAACGAAAATAGTTTGGAAGATTCCTACCAGACAAGATCTAAAAAGAAATAATCCTATGAGAAAAATTTTTTCCTCTGAGAATTTCTCCTGGAGGAAAGAATAGTAGGAAATTTCTACTGTTGGGGAAATAATATTAATCGGTAAAAAAATGGGAAGGTGGAGACAGACATTTATTGATATTCGTTGATATTCTATGATATATAATGTAGATGAGACTATTTAAGTACTATTTCAACTGTTTATAGTGGGAGGTTATTTGTTTGTATCTGATGTTAGCCGAGGATGGTAAGGTGGCAAGTTTTTGATAACGTCCGATCGCAATTATTTTTCTTTCCAATCATCAAAAAATTATCTAAAAATAAATACAGTACTGCATATTTACGAACGGTTTAAACTTCGGCTTGATGACATAATTAGGGGAAGGAGGTATCTTAAAGGGTTCAAAAAGGTCAAATTTCTGCTGATGTACTAATTGAATAGCTCTTTGGAAAACCAATGTTAATAGTAAATGTTAGTCAAATGAGGATTTCTGTATGTTAATTGCGAAAATATTTATGTTATCCATTTTATCAAATGTATATACATTTTTAATTGATTGTGCCATTGCCAGAGGGAAGATTTTAATGCTTTATACCAGTGTTTTTCAACCTGTGGGTCGCGACCCCCAGTGGGTCGCAAAGCCATACACGGGGGGTCGCGGGTAAAAGAAAAAGACAAGTGTTTGTAGGTCCTACACTACAATAAAAAAACTACAATTTCAGTGAGAGGCTGTGCCTGTTTATTATACAGTACAATTAGTTTTTTGATCGATATTTAAATTTCAACAGAAAGAAAATTAAATACGTAGTTTTTAAAATCACTGATATAGATTTTAATATTGGCGTGGGGGGTCGCCAAAATTTTTTAACTTGTAAAGGGGTCGCGTATTCAAAAAGGTTGAAAAACACTGCTTTATACATTGATACTGTTATTTTCTGCTGTGTAATAGGGACAAATGGTGCTTTTTATAGTGTGAAATAAATTTTGTGCCCTTTTTAAACATATAAATCTTCATTTTAAATTTTGAAAATAAAAGATATATTAAACTGCTTGCTGCGATTATGACTTAAACTAGTAACGAGAGTTGCGTAACTTTCCCGGCTATTATGAGTTTTTATTTTTAAAAACTCATAATAGCCGGGAACCGAATTGTACGTATTCCACAACAACCGAATTGTACGTATTCTAAAGCAGACGTATACCGAGGTATCGCCAGCACACCGTTTTTCAGTTATCCAAAGCATAAGCGAATTCTCAACATCATTTAATGTTTCGATCACTGTTTAGAAATTAATTCAATTCCTTTCGCAACGTTAGCAGATTTAATAATGTCTTTATTTTTCACGATCGTCGTTCTTGGAATATGGTATGCAACAGTTAAATCTCGAACACGCGTGCCACCTTCATCTTTCTCAACAATCTTTTTTTTCAATTCCATTGTGATTCTAGTCAATTTTTTAGTTTGCTGTCGCTTTTCATTTGCCTTTTTGCGATTCATGATTAATAAAAATATTAAAATTTTATTTACGAATTAAAATCAGAGGAAATTTAACAAAGTTATAAACCGTGGCACCGCGAACATCTAGTCTGGTCTAGTACAACGATAGTGCTACTCGTTCAAAGATGGCGCGTATAATTGAATTAAGTCGTATACCGAACAAAAGTCGTATACCGAGCAAAATTTGTTTCGTCCAAACAGGACGTTTTCCGAATTGTACGTATTCTAAAGCAGACGTATACCGAGGTACCACTGTATTATTTTAGATGCGGGTTTTTGCGTGTTTGATTGCGTTTTAATAGGGTACGTCAAGAGAATGTACACTAAAAAGAAATTTTTCGAAAAATTTCTCCCCCCCCACGGGGGGAAGTGTTATACGTNCTGTATAATAACTTGTAGTGATTCTTAAGATAATAATAATTAAATAAACTTCCCGGAAATCGAATTCGTAATACGCGAGAGCTTGTTATAACTGCTTTTATCGTTTTGGTTTATCGGACCATTTTCAAAGTTATTATTAGTATTAATTAAATCTACATTACGTGTAACAATTTCACGTATTTTATAAACCAGAAGGTGATTAAATTTAACTAATTATTGCTACGATAAAAACAATTATTTCGCTAAAAGTATGAGCAGAAACTTATTCTACTTTCTCGGCTGTTATATACAACAGAGGGAAAGTATGGCAATCGGTAAAAAAAATTCCCCCACTTCCGAAGATTTTTACATTTTTGCACTAGAAACGTCGGGAAATGCAAAAAATTTGAAGGTTTTTCTGTACGTACGGATATTATAGCGTGTTGTAACATAGCGTGTTGTGAAATTTGTTCACAACAAATATGTTTGATAAAATTTGTTCACCCACTTTGTTGTGAACAAACAACGCTATGTTAGTGTATGTGGGGACGCGATTGAAATCCAATTGAACATAAAAATTATTTATTTGTTCACCCACTTTGAAGCTTAACAATTCCTGTTCCTTTCTTCGAAAATTTCTGAAATTTTGCAGGGAGGTTCGTGTATTACGGAGTATTGATGCTATTAAATTTTGGTGATTAAAGGTCGAGGGGTGAGGAGATAGAGTGATCGTGTGTTGTATCTCAAGTAAGGTCGGACTTAATGAAGATTTTACTCGTTACAATTTTTATGCAACATCTCTACTCTAAAAATTAAGGTTATTTTTTTATTTAGAAAAACTTAAAAATTACATCACATAACAATTTTATTTGCAATACAAGCTTTATTTATTCATTAATACTCAATTAAATTATTTATTCAAACAATTTACTGATTATGGAAAGGATTGCGTTAGCATTAATTGGATCAGCGTATTGCTGCTAAACAATTGGTTTCTCCTGACACGTTCCTACTGAATAATTTACCATATCCTCGTCGAATCCTTCCGGAAGAGGGGGTCTTATGCACACGAGATTTCTTCCACATATACCAGCAATGTTATATAATCCTCCGCATTCCTGGCCGATTCCCTATAAAAATGTGTAGATATTTTTGTGTTACTTCCTTCATCCTCTAGTTAACAAATATTATTTCATCACAATATATTTCTTACCTGGGCACACACTTTACAACATTTGCAACCATATTTAGTAACTCCAACACCTGGGCAATCCTCTTCGGTTTTATCCACACAGATTACATCAGAGCAGGATCTGCACTTTAGCGACAGACTCACGCTGAAAATATAAATCTTTATGTATTTAAGACCATTCAAAAAGTTAAGAATTTATATAATACTAGAAAAATTTCTTACCTGAATAAACAAAACGTAATTATAAAGAAGGTAATCAATCTGGGGTTCATTTTTACAACTGATCTAAGGATCTGTGTGGAAACAAAGAAGACTTCTTGTAGACGTTTCCTGTCGTTGAGGATGTTTCGTCATTCACCGCTCGTAAATGTATCGAGGGCAATTATGAGTTAACACTATTTTATATTCAGAATGCCGGAAAGGTCATATTCCTATCAGTTTATTATATATAATTAATATTTCTAAACTTCCTCCCAGGAAATAAATTTAGTTTCCTTTCAAAATTTTCGGACATGTCGTTAGATTAATTTAATTTAATTATATTCTAACTAATTTCAATGCTTGCCACAGCACTTAAGAGGTTCGGAACTCGAAATAAATGGCTGAAATCAGCCTGGAAAATTTCGATAAAGACATTAGATTATTTTCGATTAGGTGACGAATTTTGTGTTAATCATATTTATAAATAAATTTCACAAAAGTAGGCGCACTATGATTTATTATGATGGAAGTCGTTTGGGTGACTCAGTTACCACATGTTAAAAAATGATGTAAAATGTAAGCTAAGTAAGCACAGTTTAAAAAAAATTGTGCTTACTTAGTAAATTCACACTTTAATACAGTGGAATCTCGCTTAACAAGCAAAATAAATTTTAAAAAATGACTCGGTTAATGAGCGACGTTTCGCATAACGAGTGAAGAGGAAAGATGAAGTCCCGGATTGTGTGCATGCTCCATCATAGTATTATCTGTAATGTTTTTTTTTCTGCAAATCGAAATCGCATTCGCATTTCAGGTTGGTTCATTCTGTGCTAAAAGAAAAGACGATGATGATTCACTCTCCTTAATAATGTACTGTCGAGTGCAAAATGGTTTTCCTCATCGTGACGTGACGTCACGTCACGTAAGTGACGTCATTTCACCTGTCAATCATTTCTACCTGTGCTCCCATTGGTTTAAAATGGACTGCGCCGTTTTATGATTTATTGGGGGGGTGATAGGAATGATTCAAGAGGGATTATGTTAAGCACTAAGCTTAAAAATCGTAATCGCAGCTTTTTTAATATAATCACGTTGTTTTAATAAAAATCTGGCATTACAGTCATCAGAAAATACGATTATATCGTTTATTTATGTAATTTTTCTCCTTTCTAACGTTTCTTATGTTTATATTATTGTAATTTGATCCAAAAATGCAAAAGAAAAACATATCTAGTTTCACTTCCGTTCAAAATCTCTCAGGTTNTTTCGCTGTGCTACAATAGTACAAAATCGATCGGTATATGAGTTGCGCTTAAAACTTTAGAGCCTTTTTTCTCGGAATCTTGTTGCTAGTGCACTTTACAATTCTTCTGGGTGGACACCCTTGAGGTATACTACTAACCTGCAAAGTCTCATCCCGAACTGAATTTCCGAGACCGTAAGGCCCCCTTGTTAGCTTATTTCTTATAATTCTAGTATTTAGCGAGTAATCATCATTAACAAATATGTTTTAACTTTTCACCTTATTAATATTTTTATATATTTTCAAAGTTAAACACTATAAATAACCAGTCTTTTTGAATTAGGTTTAAAATTTTCAATTCGATAAGTCTACTTGATATTCACATCCGTAAAAACTGAAAGTTATCACTTAATAATTTTCGTACCTTGCATAGACATTATCCATTTTTTCGTCATTCTCTAAACCCGAAATTACAAAGTTACTCTTCTTCTTTATCCTCCAGTTTCAAAAACTTTAGATGTAGGCTAAATTTTTACGTATTGCATTTATTTCTGCGTGTGATTTGTCATTTATAACGTTACCTGTTGCTTTATCAATTTCGTGGACAGGGAGTATAAATTCAAGATCTACCGTAGCAGTGTCTATATTTTCAATACAGGCAATACAATACAAAATATTTTCAATAATTTTGTTCTATCTGATCAATCTAAAAGTACCTGTAATTTACTATTTGAAAACGGTTGTAGTTTAAATAAAACTTTAATTCTTTCTTGATCGTTAATCCCATTATTGGCACATATCTAAGAAAAGATCACTACCTCTGTCGACTCACCTCTAACATTTTACTCGCTTTCAATTCTCTTTTTTACGTTTTATTTTGATCCATCATGAAATAGTTACAAAAAGTTTTCGTTCTTTCAGAAGTGTATTTAATTATTTTTCAGAAAAGTAACAGTAATGGGTTAAATCACAAGAGAGCAAAGTATTCACGCCAACAGCCATGATAATCGGACAGCGCCCTACTTCTTTAATATTTTGAGGTGTAAGTACTTAGTATTTAAAAAAAATAATTAATAAATTAGTAAATTATTATATATTATAAATTATATTATATTATATTATATTATCAAACGTGCAATTATTTATTGTGACATCATCAAATGACAGGCTACAATTTTTAATAAAATTTTTCATTTATTTCATTTAATATATATTTTTTTCATCTTAAATTACTCGTGTGCTGTCCTTGTTTATAATACTTTTCTATTTAGCAAGAGTCATGTAGTCTTTCATCTAACTCCTTACAGGTGAAAGCTTTCAGTTAAAACAATGTAACTTCGAATTTCAAAAGAAAGATTGCATAGTGTTAGTTTACTGGGAACCACATTCCCATAATGTGTCCACATTTGGTCTCTGTTATCTCTTCTCTAACGAACACTTTTAAGCTTAAGTAAAGGCAGACAGACAGCACTAAGAATTTATGAATCTACAATGTCTTCAAACTGCATCTTAATAAAGGATAAAATGTCCTTCTCAAACCACTTGAGTAATAAAACAAAAACAAAACTTTTAAATACTAGTAACAGAACGCCGAAAACGTTCGAATTTTTCGTTAAAGTTCTGTTACTATTTTAAAGTTTTGTTTATTTTTTTTAACTCTTTGTCATTACAGTGCCTAGTATTATTGAATGTACGCAGTCGATCGGATCATGATTATTGATGCGTCTTTAAGAAGAAAACGGTCATTTTTCAGCTGAATACTGATGTGAGAGCCGTGAATTACATGAAAGAAATTTATTTGAAAAGACCTTTAAATCAAAGAAAAAAAACCCACGAAAAATTATTTTACATATTACTAGGATGTGGAATATTCAGGTTAATAAGGCAACAGTTTTTTTACCTTAACTATTGTATAAAATGAGACAGAGAAACGAAACATTATAAAGGCTCAATACCTCAAGGAGATACTCAATTTAAAAAGTTACAGGTGTATCACGTTAAAAGTAATTAAATGCATTTTATTTTTTGTAAATGACACTTTCAAGGTTTCCTCAATCTTTGCGCAGACATTCCTCTACTCTTGGGTACATATCAACCATTAAACACTGAAACATTTCCAACAGTGTTCAGGTAATTTTTTCTCTAATTCTGACTTAGAGCTCAGAATTACTGTATGGGAAGTTAATCTATACTTTTTTTCAAATATCTTCACAAAAGAATCACATGGCAACAATCTTCTGAACAAAGAAATGTCACTATTACTAGAGATAACTTTACGGGCAACGACTTCTTACAGCAGTTATAGATATTTTGGTTTTATAAGCTGCATCTTGTTGGAACCATGTCTGATCATTAACAATAGGAAATATACTTAATTCTTGCATCAAAACCGTCAAACTACAAGTAGGAATGCTAAGTGCTGTGGACTAACTTCGATAGCAGTTCTCACATTCACGATATTCTCTAGGGCAGTATTTTTCAACCTGTGGGTCGCGACCCCCAGTGGGTCGCAAAGCCATACACGGGGGGTCGCGGGTAAAAGAAAAAGACAAGTGTTTGTAGGTCCTACACTACAATAAAAAAACTACAATTTCAGTGAGAGGCTGTGCCTGTTTATTATACAGTACAATTAGTTTTTTGATCGATATTTAAATTTCAACAGAAAGAAAATTAAATACGTAGTTTTTAAAATCACTGATATAGATTTTAATATTGGCGTGGGGGGTCGCCAAAATTTTTTAACTTGTAAAGGGGTCGCGTATTCAAAAAGGTTGAAAAACACTGCTTTATACATTGATACTGTTATTTTCTGCTGTGTAATAGGGACAAATGGTGCTTTTTATAGTGTGAAATAAATTTTGTGCTCTTTTTAAACATATAAATCTTCATTTTAAATTTTGAAAATAAAAGATATATTAAACTGCTTGCTGCGATTATGACTTAAACTAGTAACGAGAGTTGCGTAACTTTCCCGGCTATTATGAGTTTTTATTTTTAAAAACTCATAATAGCCGGGAACCGAATTGTACGTATTCCACAACAACCGAATTGTACGTATTCTAAAGCAGACGTATACCGAGGTATCGCCAGCACACCGTTTTTCAGTTATCCAAAGCATAAGCGAATTCTCAACATCATTTAATGTTTCGATCACTGTTTAGAAATTAATTCAATTCCTTTCGCAACGTTAGCAGATTTAATAATGTCTTTATTTTTCACGATCGTCGTTCTTGGAATATGGTATGCAACAGTTAAATCTCGAACACGCGTGCCACCTTCATCTTTCTCAACAATCTTTTTTTTCAATTCCATTGTGATTCTAGTCAATTTTTTAGTTTGCTGTCGCTTTTCATTTGCCTTTTTGCGATTCATGATTAATAAAAATATTAAAATTTTATTTACGAATTAAAATCAGAGGAAATTTAACAAAGTTATAAACCGTGGCACCGCGAACATCTAGTCTGGTCTAGTACAACGATAGTGCTACTCGTTCAAAGATGGCGCGTATAATTGAATTAAGTCGTATACCGAACAAAAGTCGTATACCGAGCAAAATTTGTTTCGTCCAAACAGGACGTTTTCCGAATTGTACGTATTCTAAAGCAGACGTATACCGAGGTACCACTGTATTATTTTAGATGCGGGTTTTTGCGTGTTTGATTGCGTTTTAATAGGGTACGTCAAGAGAATGTACACTAAAAAGAAATTTTTCGAAAAATTTCTCCCCCCCCACGGGGGGAAGTGTTATACGTTTATAATAGATACATTTTGAGCCACAACAACGCGTGGCGGGGTCTGCTAGTAGGATATAAATTATGAATCTTTTGTTTTTAATTATCTGAAATGAAATATGCAATTTTTGCTTTCCTGGCTGTTACGTGTACATAACAAGGGAAAGTATTGTAAAGAAATTAATAGACGTAAATTTGTAGTGTTTAATTAAAATTTCGGTTAAGTTTTTTATCATATTTTATTTAATTTTATCAAAATCGAAATAAATTACAGTCAAACCAGTCAATGCGAATAACATATTAAACAACTTTCAAGTAAAATATCATTTGAAATTTTATTCTCAAATATTCCGTTTTTGAAAAAAGTAATAAATTTATTTTAAGAAATTTTTTTGTATTTTGAATTACAGACGGCGCCACTTAATTACTTTTTGAATTACAGATTCCGTTGCGAGAGTCGGCTTGACAAACGTTTAAAGTAACGATATACATTAATTTTAAATAAAGCATTAACTAGAAAAGAAAAGCGGCCGATAACATATGGAAGAGGAAAAGGGTTGATGGAGAAAGATATAAAGAGATTTTTTGGTGTCTTACAATTTAGAATGAAATTTAAATTTATGCAATAACCGTAAGGAATATTAAAAGTTTCTGATGTTTCTTCGTTAATTTGTTGATTGGTGTAAAGAAAACGTAAGTACATTTCTATATGTTTTGAAAGATTCGAATACAGATTTTTAGGACAAGATTAAAAATCCTGCAACGAGTTGCTTAACTTTCTCGGCAACATATGGTGGAGCCATCTGTTACGATATTTTATTTTAAATATTTTTAATTATTATAAAATGGCAAAAATCTTAATTTTGTGGATAGGGATGAGTTTTATAAAATCTTGTAAATGCTAATAACGAGGAAAATCGACATTATGCCCGACCCTACCGGAGATACACACGACCGCCTTTATTTTTCTACCCCTCGACCTTCAGTCATCAAAATTTAATAGCATTAATCTCCCTAATAAACAGATCTCTCTGCAAAATTTCAGAAATTTTTGACAAAATGTACAGGAGTTATTGAGCTTGAAATACAGCGAACAAAATCGTGTCCTCCTCACACATCCATTCATACATAGAGAAAAAAAATCCCGATTTTTTTTGCATTTCTCAACATTTCAATGTCTCCTGAGTCCAAAAATGTAAAAATCCGGGGGGTCATTTTTTTGACCGATCGCCATACTTTTCTTCTGTTATATATAATAGCCGGTAAAGTAAAAATGCTCGATTTATATAACTGTAATTGTTTGTGAAACTTGTAAAACACGAGGTAGAAACACTTCGATAGAAAGTCAAATATATTTTTGGCATTTCAAATACGAAAATTAGTTATAAAGTTATCCGTGATATTACTTTATCGTCTTCATTTCGGTTTGTATTGTGCAAAAAAACAAATAACTTCAAATTACTTTCCGTTTTCTAAGTTATACAGTAGTTTAAAGCGGTACAAAATTTTCTACATTTATTCACTTAACTTGTAATTGTGAAATTTTTAAAATGTCATATTTTCTTATTGTAGTTAATATACATTACCCTTTTTAAGTTAAGCGACTCGACAATCTGAATAAGCAGTCACTTCTTAACATTATTCTGACTTCCTTAAATTTCAGAATAAATGGTATAATACGTTCCTACCAAAATACATTGCAAGATATTTTATGCAAGGTATAATAACTTACATCAACGTATATCAATAGGTTAAGGTGAGTACGGTCAAGTTTTCCAGAAAAATGGGAAAAGAAGATGGATACAGTATTAGAAATAATCTGGCACGTTTGCTTACGTTTTTACAATGCAAAATATTTCCCTGCTTTAAGCTTTTTGTCTTTACATAACTATTCTTTTTCCAGTCCGCCTCCTTGCTTAAATATCTAGGATTCATCGTACATTATTGATAAGGCGTTTAAATTGCAGTGTTGTTAATTATTTCATGAAAAACTAGCTGTTACCCGCGACTTTGCCCGCGCGGATTTTGCAAGCAAACCCCATTTATATTCAGTATTTCAACAACCATAGTAATTGTTATATAACACCTACCGCCGAGAATGATGAGAATTGCTGAGAATCAAACAAACTGTTTTTAATTTGATCAATTTTCTGGAACGTTTACAATCATTCTATAATCGAATCAATATGTAATAACAAATTCGAATTTAAAATGGGTCGAACATTTGGTTAAAATATCGAAATATATAAAAATATTTATAACAATGTCTGAAATGTTATCAATTTAATACAGCTAAGTACTCAATGAAGATTAAACGTAGTTGAAAACAAAAAAGTGCATCTAAAATAGTAGAGTAGAAGCCGTTTTTCTGGTTAAGCCTTAATCCTCTCCCTCTCCCCCCGCGGGGAGAATTTCGAAAAATCCCTTATTGAGCGTTTTCATGACGTACCCTAACTGTACAAAATCTCACCTCTAGGTTCAGCGGTTTGCTCTGGTCGATGAATCAATCAATCAGGACAAGTAATTTAATATATTTAGATAATTCCTACAATCTGTGCAATTAAATTCCCGACATTACCTTTCGTGTTTTTTTTTTTTGTTTTTCCGCCCTGTGGGCACTAAAAAGACCTCTTTTAGCAAGCCCATTATAGGTTTGGCCAGGTCCTCAATGGGCGGCCGGGTGGTGAGAGACGGGGGCCGACATATCCGGTCCGATCACCCCCCTGAAAAATTCACAGGGATTTTTTCGATCCCGGGATCCCCAAACAGGTAGACTGCCACCTTGACCGCATGAGTTCCCGACCTAATATGATAGACTATTGATATATTCAAATATAAATTATCCTCAGTGAATTCGTTTCTCTTCTCAGTCACTAAGCCAATGACGATGAATTGAGACGGTTGGGACCTTATCAAAACTGTAAAACATACCAATAGGAGGAAAAAAGTCAAAGGAACCTCTACAAGCGACCTTCGCGAGATACAGCCTCCAAAAATCAGGTCGTTTCGCTCTGCTAAGACTATTTAGCCCAGGTGAATATGCCGGCTTTGAGTATCCCACTTGATTACCTGATGTTGTCTAGTTTTAGGAGGTGTGGAAGCTAGCTCGAAGCGCACGACTACATGCGGAGCATGGAGAATAGACAGTACATTGATACGTTAAAAATTGACCTTTGGAGGCGAATATCTCGCGAAAGGTGTCATGGTTCCTTTGGCTTCTTAGCTCGTATAGGCAGGGTTCGTACAGATCTGGAAAGTCAGGGAATAAGATTTTTAGCAGAAAAGTCAGGGAATCCGCAAATACTGCGGAATTCACTCTCTCCCCCTTTTGATCCGAACACGTCTTTAAATTCGGTTTGGTAAAGGGAGGTGTACGAAAACCAGAGCGATCAAACAAATGGCAAGATTTTCGCAGCTTATATCTCGTAAACTATAAATGATAATCTAACGATTTAAATTTTATTGAATGGGAGGTTTATGTCTGTATTTTAAATGGTAGCTATTGGGGGTGTGCAGCCGTATGAGAGTGGGGTAGCAGTCGCGCGTGAACACCGAAAATGGCGACGCGGTGCGGCGTTTGGGCAACGAAACTTTGGATAGCAAAGAAACAGGACGTCGAAATTGGTGTCGATTTGTATAGAACGACAGAATCTACAATATTATTTAGCAATAATAATCGATAAAATAAAATTTGTAAAGATATAAGCCGATAAGTGTGCGGGTCGGAGAAAATTTTCATAATGTTGATGAAATTGCAAAGGAATTACGAACAGAAATGTAAGAGACGTATATCGTTGGTAAGAAAAATTGAAAAGGAATCAGAAAAGCCCAAAATGACTAATCCCAATCTGCATCGATTGACATTAGTCATTTTGGGCTTTTTCCAGCGCATCAACTTCAACGTGAATATTTCGACTGCGCCCGCCGTCCGAACAGATACATATTGACTTGGAACGTGATAACCACCAAGACTATACGCGTACACATTATACCCCCCCTAAAAAAACAAAAAACAAATCAACCCCTAAAACAATGCCAATGGGGCCCCAAAAAAAACCTCCCAAATTTTTTTTTACCTATGTGACGTTTGGTTAACTCATTGCAGTCAGTCGATGCCATTGGGGAGACAAAATCTCCCGTATACAACGATACGAGACATTTTGGATTGCGTGGCGTACTTCATGCAATTTATGTATTTTTATTCGTTGTATTCTTCGCTGCAGGCCACATACAGTATGTGGAGATGATCAATCCGTCAAAATTAGTAGGACTATTATTTGTGATGTCTTCTCTCTCGCTGCAAATTTCCATCTTTGGATGGTCCGCTGAATTTCGGAAGTGTACCAAAACATTGCCGTAGAATTAAAATCGGGTTTTAAAAAACACCATCGACAACGACCTTTCTCCCTCTTGTGGAGTGGGCGATTGCTTCTGTTTAAATTAATTTGAATTTCCCGCCTCCTCGCGTTAAGAAAATTAGATTGTTCGACGCGACGTGAGTCTTTTTTCTTATTTAAATAAAAATTACGAATTAATTTAAATTAAATCGTGAATTTATGACATAGAAATGATGTAGTTAATTACGTAATCGATTTTACGTAAAGTATCGTTTTTTGTAAGTGAATAAAGTGTGTTTTAATAGAAAGTTATATAGTTGTGTACAAAATGGGCTTAAATAGACTTGGTCGAATATTGATTATTGGAAAGGGAAAATGTAGAGACGTGAATTAATAAGTCAGGGAATAATGTCGTAATTGGTCAGGAAATGTCAGGGAATCACGAATGGAATTGTCTTTACTGACCCTGTATAGGGGGATCTTCAATTCCGGTGGTCGAAACCCTTCATTCAGAGCTTGAATCTTAGCCTCGGTGAATTTCTTCTCTGTAAATCTCGTTTCTGTTTTTGTTGCACTTTCATGAGTAAGACAAAATGAATGGTAGCTGTTGTAGATCTCATAAACCAGTGTTTCTCAACGGGGGCGATATCGCCCCCATGTGGGCGTTTTTCCATGATGAGGAACTAATTAGTAACAATTTATATTTTGGGGGCTAAAAACAATTTTCTGGGCGATATAGTAAAAGATTATATTAAGAATAATTAGATATTTTATTCGTTATATCGTGCAATAATTAAACAAAAAACATTATACTAGTCAATAGTCTATTCGATGCAGTACGAATTTGGCGTTAGCCTCGGCATCGGAATTTTGAAGTGAAGGGGACGATACTACGTAACTGTTTTATTGAAGGGGCGACGATTCGTTAGAGGTTGAGAAACACTGTCATAAACAAAGAAGATTGCCTTTTCATCATCTCTTCGACTTTGTCTTTTTGATTTCGAATCAATAATGTTGATTAAAGAAAATCTCGATAATTATTACATTGGAATAAAAAAACAAAAATCAGTTAACTTCTTACGAAACAGAACAGGAAATTTTCTGAAAACATTTCTTATTATATGAAATGAAGCTTATGAACTTGACATGAGCAGTATTGTAAGTCCTTTGTGTTCTCTCGTTGAGTCAAGTCCCTTCATAACTGTAGACAAAATGTACAGTAAGTAGCTTTCTACTTCTTTACTGAAGATATTTTAAAGACATTTTTCATGAAGAAGTTAGAAACGTTTCGGTGTTTATAAGTTTTAATTCTGCAAGGAAAGATGTAAAACATGATATATAGAAAGGTGTATTCTTCATAAACTACAGTATTACTTGGTCTACTTTTATTCTAAACATCGCTTCTAAAATACTTCGGACGCTGTAATGAATGACACTTACGTATTCGGTTAATACGTATAAATACATATCCTTTAATAAAAGTTAATTTGGATTCGTTTCTTTTTCAGATTTCAAGTGAAGATGTAATTTTCTGGTGTAAAACGTCGAAGAAAGAATCTGTAGAATTATTTGTTTTAAATTTGAATTATTTAACTAGAGTTAGAAAATAATGTGTGCCGTTATTCCCGTATCTTATTTAACAGAGAACTTTTTATTATTTTCAGATCCATTCTCGGCCAATAGAGGACATTTCTGTGTAATGACTGGAGAATTGTTTCCAAGAAAACAGAAAAGTTGAAGGATGTATTTATCTTCTTTACGAAATACTGAAATTGAAGTCACTCATAGAAAGATACATGAATACATCAATAAGAAGAATTTTATGTAAATGAAGGAAAACAGAAGTTTAAATGAAGATGTTTTAATTAATTAAAATTATATTTTATTTTGTAAAATACACTTTATATAAATTGTTTTGAGAAAATATATGTATAAATAACATTAATTTTGATTGTAATTATGCATGTTAATATTTTGTGAACACTGGTGTAAGCAGTTATTGTATATGCTGTAAAGATATCATTCAGGTAGTTTTAAGCTTTAAATTTTAGTTTAAGAAAACTTATGAGGAAGATACAAATTACTTTTCTATCTGCGCACAAAATTTTAAAAATACTGCGCTTAAATCTACATTTTAATATATTTGATTGACAATAAGTTTAACAGTTGCTTTCAGGCGTTTTTTTATGTTTTCATTTATCGTATTTTTCATGTTTTACAGATTTATCTCATCGTAAAACAAAGAATGAGAAGTATCGATGTGAAAGTTGCAAGAAAGAATTCATTTCGAAGATTGGATTTAAATGCCATCAGAAGATTCACACTGGAGAAGGACTCTTGTCTTGCAAATACTGTAATCGTCAGTTCAACCATTCCACCAATTTATTTAATCACGTCAAGATTCATACCGGAGAGAAACCATTTACCTGTGATCATTGCAAACAACGTTTTGCACTAAAACAACATCTGATACGACATCTGCGAACTCATAC
>NW_019385326.1:5845-26030 GCF_000671375.1 Centruroides sculpturatus | reverse complement strand
AAAAAATTT
The DNA here is from genome assembly GCF_000671375.1 of Centruroides sculpturatus. Lineage (NCBI taxonomy): Eukaryota > Metazoa > Arthropoda > Arachnida > Scorpiones > Buthidae > Centruroides > Centruroides sculpturatus. Next base: position 26,021 of record NW_019385326.1, on the reverse strand, counting down.
TTGTTAGGCTTAACATCGATGAAAATTCAACGCAAAATAGGTTAATAGCGATATACTAATATACTAATTACATGGGATATAATAATATACTACACTAATAATGGATTTTTTCATACTTTTCGGTTATCCGACTTTTCAATTATCCGACCAACTCCAGTCCCAATTGAGTCGGATAATCGAGGCCCTACTGTATTCCCGATTTCAATATTTAAACTTGGGTTTTATTTCTATAATTTATCAATGTTTCTACTTCCAGATTAGAGATATTGTTCGTATGATTCTCTTTTCTTGTATTTTGAGTTTATCGTAAACAGAACTTAGAAACATCTCTTCAAATTGAACGATGTTACCACGAAAACCTTATTGGAGTTAATATGAGAATACTGGGGTATTATCTACTTAATGAAGCAGAATTTGTTAATGATGTCAGACTTACCAACTTAAGTTTGTACAGTACAGTATCTCTATGCAAACGAACTAAAGGAAAGCGTACAAATAATGATGTCAGTGATGCTGAGTAACTTGTGCAGTTTATTAACTTTTATGCAAGCGGCCCTGAGTCTGACTGCGCGTGTGATGCTCAGCAAATCTACATTAAATATTTAACTTGTTGGGTATGTTGCCTAGAATAGTTAGTTTAATACAGCAGGACAAGCCAGCCAATGGCGTAGTACGTTATAAAAGAAAAATGGGCTGTCATTGGTTCACTTATCACAAAGCCGCTTTACTAAGCAAGGCTCACATAATATTTTAGTTTTTCAGCTTTTACAAATAATTGACAGAATGTATTTTTAAAATAGCATGTATGAACCTTGCTTTAAATAAAGAGTATAAAAAATAAATCGAGAACAAACAAAAAGTTTATATGATTTAAAGTATATATGAAACACACAACAATAGTTCTCATCTGCGTGATGACAGTTAACATATAATCTATTGTCAGATGATTAAGTCACTGACAGTGATGTCACCTGTACCCCGCGAATTTGTTTGATTATCTTTCTTTCGCCCTACGAGCACTAACAACCTTTTTTTAATTTTTTCGGGGGTGGTCCGTTCGGATATGTCGGGCCCCGTCCCTCACCACCGGCCGTCCCATTGTGAGCCTGGCCAATCCCATAATGGTCTTGCTAAAATGAGGCCCTCTTAGTGCCCATAAAGCAGAAAGAGTTTTAAAAAAAGGCCCTTTTTAATTATATCCATCAAGTTTTGCCAACCCCACTATGGGGTAGGGTGAGGGACAGATCAAACATATCAGAACAAATATTATCGAAAAACGTTCTCTCTAATTAACTTTACTTCATTATTAAGGACATTCGTAAGAGACAAATTCACTAATTTGTATTGTAATTAATTTATCTTAAGTTGAACAGAATTAACTACTACAACATTAAGATGTTTATCAGCACATCCTGGAAATGATGATATTCTACTTTGAAAATACTTTCGTATTCTATAACACGTTTTATCAGTATTTACTTTATTTCCGTTAAGATTACGTCGGAAAATGTAAGAATATGAAGTGGTTTAGTGACAAACTTAACGAACGATTTATAATTAAACTAAACTGATTCATTTGTAAATTCTTCAATAATTTTCTAATGTGTACAGGCGAAGAAAAATAGTTTCGTGTTTATTACGAAGCAAAATATAAATTAGAAAATTATAAGATGCGTTCGAACTCATAAGCTATTTATAATTTCCGACATTTTGCAAAAAAATTGAGATTATAAAAAAATTACGTCACGCGACGTGTGATTCAGAAACAGCACGTCATACAACGTGGTGTTTCTGTTTATTCTGTTCTTATCTATGGCGGGGGATTAATATACATTTAAGATCCTGCACTTCGACTCCATTTTTATTCTTGGAAATAGATAATAACAAGGCTTGGTAAATCATTTTATTCTTGATTTCCTTAGTAAATTTCCATGCCCAAAGGCTAGATGTATCTTCATCCTTTCATAAAGGTAACAATTTAATTTTATAATTTGGATATTTTATTTTAGATATAAAATTAAATCGTTTTAATATTTTGAAAAGCCCTTGAGATGGAGTATTGAAATTTTAGTCATTACTTTAAGGATTCCAACATCTCTCGCACGGTTTGAGTTTCGAAGGATTGGATGCTTGAATATAAAATAGTTTAAATATTTATAATTTAAACAAGTTTTTAAAACATTTAAGCTTAAATTAAAGGAAGAAAATCGGCATAAAAATTACAAAAAATGTCATAGTTCATAATCGATATAATCCTATAGCTTCAAAATATTTTCGGGCTAATTAAATACATAGCTATTTAATTAAACGAACTGCTTAGATGCTTACTTTGGATTTTTTCCTCTTGGTAGACTATTGATATACCATTATTTAATAGTTTCATAAATTAAATTCATATATTAAACGTACTTGCCATCTATCTAACTCCGTTTTCGATTAAGAAATGTCAGACAGACGGACGATAATGGGAATTTATAGGTCTANGTCAGGGAATAATGTCGTAATTGGTCAGGAAATGTCAGGGAATCACGGATGGAATTGTCTTTACGGACCCTGTATAGGGGGATCTTCAATTCCGGTGGTCGAAACCCTTCATTCAGAGCTTGAATCTTAGCCTCGGTGAATTTCTTCTCTGTAAATCTCGTTTCTGTTTTTGTTGCACTTTCATGAGTAAGACAAAATGAATGGTAGCTGTTGTAGATCTCATAAACCAGTGTTTCTCAACGGGGGCGATATCGCCCCCATGTGGGCGTTTTTCCATGATGAGGAACTAATTAGTAACAATTTATATTTTGGGGGCTAAAAACAATTTTCTGGGCGATATAGTAAAAGATTATATTAAGAATAATTAGATATTTTATTCGTTATATCGTGCAATAATTAAACAAAAAACATTATACTAGTCAATAGTCTATTCGATGCAGTACGAATTTGGCGTTAGCCTCGGCATCGGAATTTTGAAGTGAAGGGGACGATACTACGTAACTGTTTTATTGAAGGGGCGACGATTCGTTAGAGGTTGAGAAACACTGTCATAAACAAAGAAGATTGCCTTTTCATCATCTCTTCGACTTTGTCTTTTTGATTTCGAATCAATAATGTTGATTAAAGAAAATCTCGATAATTATTACATTGGAATAAAAAAACAAAAATCAGTTAACTTCTTACGAAACAGAACAGGAAATTTTCTGAAAACATTTCTTATTATATGAAATGAAGCTTATGAACTTGACATGAGCAGTATTGTAAGTCCTTCGTGTTCTCTCGTTGAGTCAAGTCCCTTCATAACTGTAGACAAAATGTACAGTAAGTAGCTTTCTACTTCTTTACTGAAGATATTTTAAAGACATTTTTCATGAAGAAGTTAGAAACGTTTCGGTGTTTATAAGTTTTAATTCTGCAAGGAAAGATGTAAAACATGATATATAGAAAGGTGTATTCTTCATAAACTACAGTATTACTTGGTCTACTTTTATTCTAAACATCGCTTCTAAAATACTTCGGACGCTGTAATGAATGACACTTACGTATTCGGTTAATACGTATAAATACATATCCTTTAATAAAAGTTAATTTGGATTCGTTTCTTTTTCAGATTTCAAGTGAAGATGTAATTTTCTGGTGTAAAACGTCGAAGAAAGAATCTGTAGAATTATTTGTTTTAAATTTGAATTATTTAACTAGAGTTAGAAAATAATGTCTGCCGTTATTCCCGTATCTTATTTAACAGAGAACTTTTTATTATTTTCAGATCCATTCTCGGCCAATAGAGGACATTTCTGTGTAATGACTGGAGAATTGTTTCCAAGAAAACAGAAAAGTTGAAGGATGTATTTATCTTCTTTACGAAATACTGAAATTGAAGTCACTCATAGAAAGATACATGAATACATCAATAACAAGAATTTTATGTAAATGAAGGAAAACAGAAGTTTAAATGAAGATGTTTTAATTAATTAAAATTATATTTTATTTTGTAAAATACACTTTATATAAATTGTTTTGAGAAAATATATGTATAAATAACATTAATTTTGATTGTAATTATGCATGTTAATATTTTGTGAACACTGGTGTAAGCAGTTATTGTATATGCTGTAAAGATATCATTCAGGTAGTTTTAAGCTTTAAATTTTAGTTTAAGAAAACTTATGAGGAAGATACAAATTACTTTTCTATCTGTGCACAAAAGTTTAAAAATACTGCGCTTAAATTTGCATTTTTATATATTTGATTGACAATAAGTTTAACAGTTTTGATTTTAGGCGTTTCTTTTGGTGTATTTTCATTTATCGTATTTTTCATGTTTCACAGATTTATCTCATCGTAAAACGAAGAATGAGAAGTATCGATGTGAAAGTTGCAAGAAAGAATTCATTTCGAAGATTGGATTTAAATGCCATCAGAAGATTCACACTGGAGAAGGACTCTTGTCTTGCAAATACTGTAATCGTCAGTTCAACCATTCCACCAATTTATTTAATCACGTCAAGATTCATACCGGAGAGAAACCATTTACCTGTGATCATTGCAAACAACGTTTTGCACTAAAACAACATCTGATACGACATCTGCGAACTCATACAGGAGAGAAGCCTTTCACTTGTGATCATTGTAAACGAAGTTTTTCAGATAAAGGAAATTTGATCAAACATTTGCGAATTCATACGGGAAAAAAACCATAATCTTGTAATTACAGTTTCAAAAATTCTCCGTTAAATGTAATTTAAATCGACATATTATTAAACATCATAAGAACTGGAATCTTGAGTAGTAACATCTTTTCTGAAGCAAAATGTCAACCACAAAAGTGATTGACTGCATTCGTTTGAAAATATGTTTAATACTTAATGATTTAGATTTGAATAAGCGTAATAAATTATTAAAGTTTTATTTTCTTTTATTTGTAACTGCTACGCTTTTTATAATAAAAAAAAATTGATTTTATAGACTTAAACTAAGAATGTTTTGCTGAATTGTTTTTAATAAATAGAAGTTGAATTGAAATAATAAAAATACATTATCGTTTACTTAGTGCGGTAGAATTCATTTCTATTTATCACAAATAACTCAATAAATGAGATTATTCAGAAACAATTTATTGTGACATCGTCACAATGCCGGGCTGAAGTTTTTAATTATTTTTAATTTATTTAATTTAAAACATAAGCTCTCCACCTCAAATTAGTGTCTTGCCCCTGTACTGTACTGTACATCATACTTATCCTGATCCATTATCGTACTGTCATCATCAGAGGTGAATCTGGAAGTGATTACAATAAGTGCATTCTATTGAATGCTGTTCTTTTATAATAAACAGTAAAAGTTCTTTGAAAATCTTAACAATGGGCAATTTTTAAATCAATAAGAACTGTTCGCCTTGTATATGAAATACTGAATTATACGTTTGATACAATGTGTTCTTTGCATTACAGTACTTATTTTGTCAATTATTCGTATATTTAATTATAAAATTTTGAAATAAAAATAAATATATGAATTGTTATTTCTCATTTGAAACGAGAATGCTTTCGTTGTCGATAGTTTCTTTTCGTTATAAAATTAATTCGAATAATTATGATCGTTTATATTTAATTCGGGACACTGCTGATCCACAATAAGCTGGTGTGATTGTGCTACGAACGGGAATCGAACGAATAATTGTAAACTTTATTCCTTTTCGTATTGCATGTTGCTTAAATTGCTGCATATGTAATATCGATTGGAGCTCGAATTAGTGTAGCAGAGGAATGTTAAATGTTTGTCGTAATAGTTGAAAGGATCGAAAGTTAATGACAGATAAATGAACACTTTGGGGAAAAATCGAAGGAAAGTTTCGTTGGAGTGTCTTCGAGTAGGTCGTTTTCGTTTTCGTTGCATCGTCCTGCACTGAAATGAACTGGACAAGCACAAAGTTGTATAGATCCTGTCCTCTTCTAAAAGTTTCAATTATTTCGAGACGCTAACACAATCGAAAAATGAAGAATCCCGAAAATTACTATTGTATATTTTATTCAAAATGTTTATGTAAAAGGATATATTTCAATATTATATAAATGCATATGTTGCTTTTGAGTATGTTATAGACTGTAATTAATGCATTGCTTATTTCCTGATCGCACGTTCTATCTTTTTTCAAAATGTTTTATAAGTCATTTCGTTTAAATATAAATCGTCTTATTGATCTTCTCGGAATTAATTGATTTCGTAAACTATCCTTGAATATAAATGACTACATAAAAACGAGGAAGTTAATTTGTCTGTCTAACAGTTTCCATTTAAATCTTGAAGTATTTCCAATGCATTATATTAAATGCTTTAATGCTTTTTCTAAACAAACAATTTATGTAATTAAATATAAAAAAATATAAAATTGCAACGTTTAACAATAATTTGTTTTCGTTTGTTCATCCGTCGTTCGCTCCAGTTGACAGTCCACAAATTTATGTGAAAATGGCAATAGCACCAGAGGACGTTTTTTACCATATTTGCATTTTATTGCGGAGGCAGTAGCCTCTAAAGAAAGGTCGCCTCCGTGTTTGTAAATTTGTGGACTGTCAACTGGAGCGAACGACGGATGAACAAACGGAAACAAAGTATTGTTAAACGTTGCAATTTTATATTTTTTTATATTTAATTAAATGTAATACCGTCGGCCATGTTTATATTTATTATTTTTCTTCAAAACAATTTATGATTTGAAATATCTTTAAATGCCGAAACGTTTTACAAATGAATTGAAAAATTGTAATTATTCTCGAAAATATCTGAATTCTTATGACATGATTAAGCATTTTAATACTTCTGAATTACGATAATTTACATAAATGGATATTTGAGGATATTTTTATCCTCAAATGTTTTCTTATATTCTATTAACAATGATGAATGTATGTGAGAATAGAGAAGCGTTTTCCATAAGACACGTGATCTTTGTAGCTTCAAACAATAAAGCGACAGGAAGTATATGAGAATAAAAAAAATAACTCCTATGGTTCCAGACTTATGGGCCATCCTCAGGGCCGGATTATCGAATAGACAAATGAGACAAATGTCTAGGCTCTGTTTTTAGAAGGGCCCAGTCAAACTCTATTTTGAAAAGATTTGTAAATAAGATAGTTTACTTTTCTGTTGGACAACTATATAATACTGGTAAAATGTTATATTATTTAAATATTAACCGAAAAGGTTAAATTAAACAAATAAAAAGGCAAAACCATATTTGGGACATGTCTGGGAAACTCACTACTAAGCGGAATCACTTTGACGCTCAAGGCGGGTCTCGTTCTCATTCTCCAATCTTCTTTGGTATCGCTGCTTTTGGGCGCGATCGTTCAAACTTCGCCGGCCACGACCACGAGGTCGTCCACGATGCATTTTTGGTGAAATTAACCTATCCAATTTCGAAATTTCTCTCCGTTGCAACCCGTCGGCCCGGGTTGAATTTTATGAAAAACGGGAAAATTTCCCGTTTTTGATAAAAATAATCGTGGCTATTGTATCGTTCGAAATTATTTTTTTTATTTTGCACAAACAATACACAGTTTAACCCGATTATAACGTTATCGGATGTAACGACAACCCTAATATAACGTCAAATTTTTATCAGTTTCACGATTTTACTATACAGTACTAGATAATGTTAAAAACCCTACTTGTAACATATTTGAAGCACTCCCAAATTTACAAAATTAATTACAAATTTTATTTAACAAAGAAAATACTACGTGTTCAGTCCTAGGGTCAGAGTTCACTTATTAGAACGACTGTGGTTGGTACTCTCACCACCTGACTTTGGTTTGCCTGTTTGTAGAGAGAGTCGCCATTTTGTATTTTACTTTGATTCGGTTCTCGGTCTTCTGGGTAGCTACCTACAAGTCTGGTTTTTTTTATGCGCGCATGATTTGGGCACTTAATATTCTGTGCCAAATTGCAACTCTTGACATGTACTGTACTCCTTCATACCTCTAAGCTGATAACACAGCAGGCATACGATTTTATAAACAAGACATAGTCTTGTTGACAATATTTTAAGATAATATTGTTATTGTATAACAATTTTTGTTAGACATTTAATAAAATAAATTTCAATTTTTTAAATTTATAAACAAACTTCAAACTTTTCTAGAAAAACTAAAATTTATTGTTGTGTATTGAATATTTTTTATTAATAAAAATTTAAGATTTGTTTTAGTTTTTCACATTATTTAGTTTAGTTTTATTTATTATTTTATATTTTTTGTGTGCTCTATCTCTTGTGAGAGGGGAAAGGGGCCCGGTAAGAAGAAAATGTCTAGGGCCCCAAAGTGGGTTAATCCGGCCCTGATAGTAGGCCAGGAATGGGGATCGTTGTAATTTAACAGTATTTCTTCTGGAACAGTAGAGCACATATTTTGTACAGTATTATCGATTTGTGAGACAGTACTTTGTGCAAGCTCANAAAAAATTTTTGTTAGGCTTAACATCGATGAAAATTCAACGCAAAATAGGTTAATAGCGATATACTAATATACTAATTACATGGGATATAATAATATACTACACTAATAATGGATTTTTTCATACTTTTCGGTTATCCGACTTTTCAATTATCCGACCAACTCCAGTCCCAATTGAGTCGGATAATCGAGGCCCTACTGTATTCCCGATTTCAATATTTAAACTTGGGTTTTATTTCTATAATTTATCAATGTTTCTACTTCCAGATTAGAGATATTGTTCGTATGATTCTCTTTTCTTGTATTTTGAGTTTATCGTAAACAGAACTTAGAAACATCTCTTCAAATTGAACGATGTTACCACGAAAACCTTATTGGAGTTAATATGAGAATACTGGGGTATTATCTACTTAATGAAGCAGAATTTGTTAATGATGTCAGACTTACCAACTTAAGTTTGTACAGTACAGTATCTCTATGCAAACGAACTAAAGGAAAGCGTACAAATAATGATGTCAGTGATGCTGAGTAACTTGTGCAGTTTATTAACTTTTATGCAAGCGGCCCTGAGTCTGACTGCGCGTCTGATGCTCAGCAAATCTACATTAAATATTTAACTTATTGGGCATGTTGCCTAGAAGAGTTAGTTTAATACAGCAGGATAAGCCAGCCAATGGCGTAGTACGTTATAAAAGAAAAATGGGCTGTCATTGGTTCACTTATCACAAAGCCGCTTTACTAAGCAAGGCTCACATAATATTTTAGTTTTTCAGCTTTTACAAATAATTGACAGAATGTATTTTTAAAATAGCATGTATGAACCTTGCTTTAAATAAAGAGTATAAAAAATAAATCGAGAACAAACAAAAAGTTTATATGATTTAAAGTATATATGAAACACACAACAATAGTTCTCATCTGCGTGATGACAGTTAACATATAATCTATTGTCAGATGATTAAGTCACTGACAGTGATGTCACCTGTACCCCGCGAATTTGTTTGATTATCTTTCTTTCGCCCTACGAGCACTAACAACCTTTTTTTAATTTTTTCGGGGGTGGTCCGTTCGGATATGTCGGGCCCCGTCCCTCACCACCGGCCGTCCCATTGTGAGCCTGGCCAATCCCATAATGGTCTTGCTAAAATGAGGCCCTCTTAGTGCCCATAAAGCAGAAAGAGTTTTAAAAAAAGGCCCTTTTTAATTATATCCATCAAGTTTTGCCATCCCCACTATGGGGTAGGGTGAGGGACAGATCAAACATATCAGAACAAATATTATCGAAAAACGTTCTCTCTAATTAACTTTACTTCATTATTAAGGACATTCGTAAGAGACAAATTCACTAATTTGTATTGTAATTAATTTATCTTAAGTTGAACAGAATTAACTACTACAACATTAAGATGTTTATCAGCACATCCTGGAAATGATGATATTCTACTTTGAAAATACTTTCGTATTCTATAACACGTTTTATCAGTATTTACTTTATTTCCGTTAAGATTACGTCGGAAAATGTAAGAATATGAAGTGGTTTAGTGACAAACTTAACGAACGATTTATAATTAAACTAAACTGATTCATTTGTAAATTCTTCAATAATTTTCTAATGTGTACAGGCGAAGAAAAATAGTTTCGTGTTTATTACGAAGCAAAATATAAATTAGAAAATTATAAGATGCGTTCGAACTCATAAGCTATTTATAATTTCCGACATTTTGCAAAAAAATTGAGATTATAAAAAAATTACGTCACGCGACGTGTGATTCAGAAACAGCACGTCATACAACGTGGTGTTTCTGTTTATTCTGTTCTTATCTATGGCGGGGGATTAATATACATTTAAGATCCTGCACTTCGACTCCATTTTTATTCTTGGAAATAGATAATAACAAGGCTTGGTAAATCATTTTATTCTTGATTTCCTTAGTAAATTTCCATGCCCAAAGGCTAGATGTATCTTCATCCTTTCATAAAGGTAACAATTTAATTTTATAATTTGGATATTTTATTTTAGATATAAAATTAAATCGTTTTAATATTTTGAAAAGCCCTTGAGATGGAGTATTGAAATTTTAGTCATTACTTTAAGGATTCCAACATCTCTCGCACGGTTTGAGTTTCGAAGGATTGGATGCTTGAATATAAAATAGTTTAAATATTTATAATTTAAACAAGTTTTTAAAACATTTAAGCTTAAATTAAAGGAAGAAAATCGGCATAAAAATTACAAAAAATGTCGTAGTTCATAATCGATATAATCCTATAGCTTCAAAATATTTTCGGGCTAATTAAATACATAGCTATTTAATTAAACGAACTGCTTAGATGCTTACTTTGGATTTTTTCCTCTTGGTAGACTATTGATATACCATTATTTAATAGTTTCATAAATTAAATTCATATATTAAACGTACTTGCCATCTATCTAACTCCGTTTTCGATTATGAAATGTCAGACAGACGGACGATAATGGGAATTTATAGGTCTACAATTTTTTTCAAATTGTAGCCCAATCGATATATTATTTTTATTTCCGCTTAAAGTATTACATTATTAAAATTAAAATTTTGATAATCTATTGTTATTATATATGATATGGCAATGTAATATAAGAGCTAAATGCGAAGTGGTGTCTTCCAAGAGAATCTTTTTTATAAGAAACTGGCCTCTATTTCGCTGTTAGACCTCGTGACGACCCGGCAAGCTCCAACCCGTCAGGCAGTAAATCAAGCGCGAACTCAAAACCGAGTAGTTCTGACCTGTGGCTTTATCCATTCGGTTACCGTGCGGGCTCCTGAAGTTTTTGTTCTGGTGTGTGATTTTGAATGGAATTATTGGATCGGATTGATAGAATAAGGTAAATATCCAAAATGTACTATATTAGTTTAATGTTCCTGAATTAATATTGTTTTCAATGATTAATAGCAGTATCCACTAGTAGTGACTTTGCTGTCGGAACTAATCACACGAGGTCTAAGATGGTTACTGTTTTAGAAGTATTTTATTCTCAATTTTTCTATCTGATAGTCTATAGAACAGACAGACAGATACTGCTATTCATCACCTAAAATATAATTCATTTATCTAAGCATTTGTATAGGGTAACTACCATATTTCGCATAGGCCCTAGGATATTAGGTACTACACTAGTACCACGTGTTCTTTGCTTTGTATGTTCTATGGTAGTATATATTTTGACAGTAGATGCTTCGTGTCTTCTTCAGTTATAATTATAATCACACTTAATCTTTTTATCTTTTACGTAGATTTATAAAAATTCTAATGAAGTGAGATCTGATAAACAAGGTAGATTGTCCTGCAAAACCATATTAGTTCTACTTCATCAAAGTGTATCGTCGTACAGAAATTGACGAGAGAAATTACTAAGAGTTAAGCATATACAATTACAGCTATTACTCTTTCATTCTAACTTGTTTTTAATAACAATAATAAGCGAACAATTAATATTATTGTTTTTTTTTTTAATTTGGGAATAAATCCACAGAGTTACAATATTTGATAGCTTAATTTTGAAAGAAATGCTTTAATTAGAAGTTACTTGGTTTTTAAGTTAAATGCAATGATATATCATTGCATTTAACTTAAAAATTATGGACCCATTTGAAATTTGAAATTCTACCTGCCCTCTGCTATCAGTGAAATGGAGATATTAAATTTTGTCATGATTTAAGATACCCCTTTGAGACATGCAACACAGTATGATTATTTCCGTTTTGTTGTATGGCTTCGGAAATATTAATTTCTATACTTTGTGTAGGGATCCTGTAACCTATATATTATATTTTATCAATTCGAAGAGAAAGTAACATAAGCAATATTCACTTCTAATCATTGAAAGTTGTATTTGAAGTAATAGACAAATGTTCTTGGAGAAGATTTTATCATATTTATCAATAATAAATTCATGTCTTTAAGATACTGATTTTAATAATTTTAATAAACTTTATTGAAATTTTTATTTCAGAAAAATGAAAACACTAACCAGGAATGTGACGTTGATTTGCATTCAAATTGCAACAAATCTGAATATTATTACTTCAATTGAAATATCAAAGAACACAAGTGAACTTTTAATTCATGGCACTCACGACAATTTTCACGAAATCAGTTGCAGAGAGCTAAAACACTGCAATTGTAGTATGAATGGCGATTATATTACAATTAATTGCATCAACCTTCGAAACTTTACAGAACTGATGAACATCGTCAGACAAAAATTCTCCAATCGATCGATTAGTCACGTATACATTTCTCACTCTTCCATCGATAAGCTTCCAGCTAATGCTTTTGCAGGGTTGAACATCATGAACATATACATAAGAAGATCGACGATAGGATCTGTGGATAATGACGTATTCGTAGGAACCAATCATCTCATTCAGCTTAGATTGGATAACACACGTTTACTGTCTTTTCCAACATCGATTAAACTCTTAAATCTCACGCTAAGATGCTTATGGATGGAAAGGGGAGAACTGAACGCGCTGGGTACAGAACTGAGGAAATTCAGACTACAGATTCTTTCTTTGAAACAAAATAAAATTCACTACGTAGACCCCGACGCATTCGTCGATATGATCGAACTGAAAGTATTGAACTTAGCTAACAACAGAATCAGAATTTTCGGTCCAACGACATTCAGAAATTTGCAACGATTACAGACTTTAACTCTTTTAAATAATGAATTAGAAAGCGTCAAAGGTTTACTGGACGATCATCCGTTCACCATTCAGGTAAAAACAACTTTATAAAATACTGTGATCGATTGTTTTATATTTTATATGCTTACATATATATCTTTTACAGATTATACAACTACAAAATAATAAACTTAGGAGTATTCGGAATATCACTGATCGTCCATTATATTCATTGCAATCACTGTTACTGAGTAATAACCCTATTGAAGTTATAGACGAAAACAGTTTTGGTAACAATTTTCCACAATTGAACACGTTGTACTTAACAAATACCCATTTGATTAGAATAGAGTCTCGTGCTTTTCAAAATTTGATAAAACTGCGTCAAGTGATATTAAATAACAACCGATTAGAATATTTAGACGATGACCTTTTTGCTAATATTATGACCTTACAAAAAATTGATATTGCTACAAATAAAATTAGAGATATCAAAAATTTGTTCAAACGTTCCTCAGGAATTCTAACTTTGTTGTTAAGTAACAACACAATAAACGATATCGAAAATTGCTTTAATTATAACAAACATTTAAAAACTTTATTTCTAGATGGAAACGAAATAACCATAATTAAAAGCAATACATTTTTCAACAATAATAAACTTAAAATTATAAATCTAGACCAAAATAAAATCGAATATCTAGAAAAAGATTGCTTTCGTGGATTGTACAATTTAAAAAAACTCCTCTTATCTAACAATCGCATCACTACTCTTAACGGCTCTCTCGATAATTTGCCACATTTGGAAATTCTATATTTGAATGACAATCTTCTAACTGTTTTGGACCCCAAGCACTTTCAGAGAACTCTAAGCATTAATACAATTAGTTTGAATTACAACAAATTAATATCTGTAGAAAAGGCATTTCAGAATCTACAAAATCTTCAATATGTATCATTGAAAAATAATTTTCTGAAGACCCTCACAGAAGAAACATTTTCTCTTCAAGTCTCTCTAAAGATGTTGGAACTAAGAAGCAAGTTGTTTAGAAATATTAATTATTAAAAATTATTTTCTTATATATTAGTTGTTGCTTAATTGATTTGTCTTTTTCTTTAGAGAATCCTATAACTTGTGATTGTCGAATAGGATGGCTGATAGAAGCAGTCTTGGATCATCGTTTTAAATTCGACAAGGTTTACTGTAAAAAACCAAAATGGCTGAAGCACAAACAAATATCAAATCTTACTCTGTCTGATGTTGTAGAATGGAAAACTGATTGTCCTGACAATTGTAAATGTCAGTGCCACGCAAATTTGACAGATTGGTACATCAACGTCAATTGTGCCAATAGAAATTTAGAAAAATTTCCAGATCGATTTCCAGAAAAGACGAATTATTTAGATATCAGTCACAATGAAATACAAGTTATTCCATCGCAAATTCTGGGAAATTTAAGTCATCTACAACATCTTTTGCTTCATTTCAACAACTTTACTTCATTGCAGAATCTTTCTGATTTAAAATTACAATCTCTAATGTTATCTAACAACAAATTCACTCGTTTTCCTGTCAATTTGATTCAAATTCAGTATTTAGAATCCATTTCTCTCTCCAAAAATCCTTGGATATGCGACTGCGAAACGTTGCCTTTCGTGAAATGGATACTCTCTGAACAAAACAAAGTAATGACCGTAATTGATTATAATCCAATAAGTTTTGCCATTTAGTCAATTAATCATTCCCAATTTGTTTTCTAGATAATTGATGTTGACGAAACAAGATGCAGCGAAAATAATGTGAAATTTAAAATGCACAAAATTATATCTTTAACCGAACTACAGTTATGTCCTTCTTTTATTCTTCTATATTCTGTTATCGGAGCTGCAATTGCTGGTAAATGTATTATGAATAACGTTTTCAATTCGAAATTTTATACTGTAATTAAAATTTGATTTTTAAAGGCCCTTTTTATTGTTATTAGTGATTCTTCTATTTCTTGCCGGTGGAAAGATCATCTATAATAAATACAGAATGCACATTCGAGTCTGGATGTATTCTCGAGGGTTTTCCTGCTTCAAAGAAGACGATTTCAACGAAAACAAGCTATTTGATGCATTCATATCGTACAGTCGATTGGACGAATCGTTCGTGAAATATATATTGGCTCCAAATCTAGAAAACGGAGAGAAATCGTTTCATCTTTGCATACACTATCGCCATTTTATTCCCGGGTCTTACATCCAAGACAATATCATCAATGCAGTAAAAGCCAGCAAGAGGACAGTGTTGATTCTATCTCAGTAAGTACATTTATAAAATTCTCTTTTATTCACTGTACATAATAAAAGATTTCTTACAATTTTCTCAGGAATTTTTTATCCAGCGAATGGTGTCGACTGGAATTTAAAAGCGCTCATCATCAAGTCTTAGAAGAAAGACTGAACCGATTAATCGTAATCATCTTGGGAGATTTACCTCCCGATGATGATATAGACCCCGAGATATTGTTATATCTTCAAACCACTACTTATCTGCGATGGGGTGAGAAAAACTTTTGGAATAAATTATATTATGCCATGCCCAAAACTCCTTGTAATGTTCAAGATAGGGAGTCAGTGCATCTTTTGAGTGACTATGATTAATTATCTGACAAATATCCTCGAATACTTCTTTCAATAGAACTTATTTAACCGTGTTCTTACACAAAACAAACCTGTAGCCTTTTCTTAGTTACAAACAAGTTACTTTTTAACCATAGATTTTGCATATTTTTGTATTCGACTTCCAAGTGACAAATCTTCCAAGTCAAGAAAGATTGCCCAGTTTATATGAATACATTTTATCACAAAAATTTGTATAATCTAATGAATTTTTATCGCTTTTAGAAATGATTTGCAGAGCAGAGTTAATACCCCTGTAAGCGAAATGATAAAGAGGAAACTTATAACAACTACCTAACTTTTATCTAGAGATAAACTGTATATGAAAATAAACGGCTGTGTAACGTTACAGGCAAATGATAAATAATTTATACTTACCTTTCTACTTGTAAGTAACCAACTGTATACTTTATGTGTGCTGAAATGAATGATAAGAACATCGTCTCGTAATTTCTCCTATTATTTTGGAAACTCAGAGAACTAGACCTGAATATTGCAAGTTTCAGAATTAGCATTCTTTCAAAATTCACTACAAGAAATCGGCAATAAAGTCAAGAAAATCGTTTGAGAATTGATGCGCCATTACGTTTCTGCATTTACTCTTAATATACTGTAGATTTGCAATATTCGAAAATTAAATCTCATGAAAGAAATCTAACGAAAATTATTCATTTGTCGTTCATTCGTTGATTTTTATAAATACTTTATGAATAATGTTGTTTAATATTTACATAAACTTATCTATAATAAGTAATAAAATCCAAAGGCATTTTACTCTGCTACGCATCTTCAGAAACACTTAGGCCTAAATAAGGAATCGAAGGTTAACATTTGAAACTCTAAATAAATGAACAAAAAGCTCTTGGACAGTCCTTATTAATTAAGGTTAAGATTTAATTTTTTCCGTAGCTAATCTGAAGATAATTCGGCATCTTGAGATCAACGCCTTCAATATTTCGTGGATATTACTTCTTACGGCACGGACGCCAATGTCTTTGCTCGGATACTACGAAATATTTTCTAGTTTCATCAATTAATCGCAGTCAGTAATATGTAGTAAGCAACGTATACACACACTAATTATGTCGATAAGGGGCCATCCATAAATTACGTAAGGGCGATTTTGGCCATTCTAGACCCACACCCACCTCTGTGTAAGAAACCGTAATATTTTCTTTGATCCCCTCCCCGTCCCTATCTTACGTAATATTTAGGCATGATTTTATAGCAAAATTAAAAAAAAAAATTTTATGAAACCCTAAAAACTTTAGGTTCAAAATATATAATTATTAATTAGTTAATTAATATGTACTATTATTTATAAAATACTTTATGTGAACAAATTTAAAAATATAAAAATTTAATGAATTCGAATGAATAATTTATTTTAAGAACTTTATTTTTTAATTATTAACAATTTTATTATTATTTTTATTATCACCATCATTAATCAACGTTATAATATTCATTTTTATATTAATTTTAATTTTCACAAAAGGACGCAAAAAACTTTGATAGATCGACAAGCTAGTGCACGTGTAAACAGAAACGTTATACAAAATAAAACAAGAGCGAGTAGAAACCACATTCCGTTGCCATATTAATTACATCTTGGATAAGGTCAATAAAATAAATTACATGCTGCTAAAATGTGCTAGGTGCAGTGCCGGCCCTAGGCAAGTTTTAGGATAGAGCGAGATACTATTATGGCGCCCGAGGTGGAACCCCGCCCACGCACTCGACCCACGTTCTTCTCAACAGATAAAACCATTCACATACTGGCCACACGCTTGCAATTAAAATATCGAAAAGTGAAAAAAACATTTTTTCCTTTAAATTTTTTTACCACTGAGGCGCCCCTAGGACTTAGCGCGTGGAGCGGCTGCTCCGTTCGCCCTAAGGTATAGCCGGCTGTGGTTAACCTGAGGAATAGATCATAGAGCTTGTAAAACTCTATATAATGGGACAATACAACCAATGCTACTTTACGCGGCCTCTAGCTTGGATCATGTAACTAGTAAAAATTCAGTAGCAACTAAATTACTCTCTCTTCAAAGACAGTTTGCCATCATAATTTCGAAGTGCCTAAGAACTGTTTCTACTAATGCCTCTGATACTAGCAGAGCTCCTTCTTTTGCACTATGTATTGTAAGAAAAGGTTCTAAACTACTACATCAGAACCACAAACATCGAAGCTCAACAACAGTCTCTACTCCTATCTACAGCTGTTCATATGTTACCACATTGCAATTACCCTACTAAATGTGATCATCACCATGTACACAAGTTGATGATCACATTTAGTGTACACAGGGTACATTTGGTGTCATCTGCTTCCTCCATGGATAACCATGCAGACATTAATATCTACACAGATGGGTCTAAAAGCTCCCTTCATGTTGGCTCAAGTACTGTATCTTCCTCCAAACTGACATATTTTGCCCAAAATATGTTAGATGGTACAGATACTTCCCACATACCTCCATCTATCAAACTGAAGAAGATGCTGATTACCAAGCTGTTCAGTGGGCCACTTCACTACCAAACAAAACTCTGTCTATCAACATTTACAGTGATTCTCAGTCTGTCCTAAAAGCTCTATTAAATCCCAATTGCAATAGAAATAAAATCACATATATCCAGCACCATATTAAAAATCTTGTAAATAAGATAACTTTTATATATTTTCCTGGCCATACTGGCATACTAGAAAATGAAAAAGCCAACATTGAGGCTAAGTCAGCTGCAAAGGACACTGATTTGGACTACACTCACATCCCTCTCTCACGTAGCAGCCTTAAAAATTATATTCATGACAACGCTATGCAAAAGTGGAATCAACAATGGTTGAACAGTAAAACTGGTAGTATAACAAGACTTTATTTTCCTAGTGTTGAATGTAGGATCTCATCACCACTTAGAGATTTAACATTTGCCATATGATCTATCATTGTCCAATTTACGATCAACATACACTTATTCTGAAATTAGAAATCTTTACGCTTGGATTCAGGTGGCCATGTCCACTCGATAAGCTTGTTCAGAAGCCACTGTTTGATGCTTTTTACAATTATGTTAAAAAACATAGAAGAAAAGACTATAATTTCTAATATCTAGTTTTACATTTTAGTTTTCACTAAAAGCCGAATACTAATTTTATGTTTACTTTGTATCGTGTACTTTGGTTTATGTTAGTGTTATACACATCTTAGTGTTATACACCCATAGGAGTGGTGCACTTATTCTAATAAAAAAAAAAGAGAGAGAGAGAGAGAGAACCACACGGCCTTTCTCCCATGAAAAAACGTGTAGAGCATGAGTCTGCTAGCGTTATTATTTTATCACGTTATACGAGATGGCTTTAGTACAACGAACGTTCTTAATAGAAACCGCCAAATTGAAGCCAAATTCAAAACTCCACCACTCAACGAGAGCAAAACATAAAAATAAGAATATTACGTAAGACGAGATCTATTACCCCCTACCCCCGAGTAAGAAATCGTAAGAAATCCTTGACCCCTACCCATTCCAAAATACCTTACGTAATTTATGGACGGCCCCTAAGTCCACGTTTCATGTTTGTGCCATTTGCATTTGAAAGGCAAAAACAAAATCGAAATTCTTGCAGAATGCCCCGACCGGAATAAGCATTCTAATTCTAATTTTATAATAAAGTGAAAGTAAATTAATAATAAATTAATAGATAAAAATAATTAATGATTTCTCTATATCATATTTGGTTGTTTCCGGTATCGTGAATCTTACCTAAAACGTAACCATTAATTAGTGTTTAAAGTTAAATAATTCTAAAGACTGTAGTTTTATTGTGTTATAGTAATTATAATATACTTACGTAAGTGTGTAATATTAAAATACTACTTGATTATCATTATTTTATTAAATATCTACTATTTCATGTTTACGTTTTACTATATTTCATGTTAAATTTTGACATAAGGAGCAAATGTTTATTCAATGCGTAATACAGATTATAGCAATTATCAGCGGCAGCGTTAACGCTTCTATATCATTTAAGTCAATACATTTAATCGTGGAGTGATAATTTTTTTTATCACTCCACGATTAAATGTATATTTGGAGTGGAGTAATATTCAAAATATTTTAAGTTTAATATTAAACCAAAGTCGAGAATTTCGGTTCGTGTAGTGTCTTTTATTTACAAGATTTCATTCTCGTGTAAATAATAATATTAAATAATTTGATGTAATTATTGATATATAATATTTTTTGGTTTAACAAAATGATAAGGATGATTGACAGAGATCTATATCTGAATATAAGTACTAAATCTTAGCTAACGGATGGCCACTAAGAATCCTATTCAGAATATGGCGGGTGAGATGAATGGTCTGTGGTTGTTCGAAATCATCCACTATATTTACATAA
>NW_019385326.1:0-3007 GCF_000671375.1 Centruroides sculpturatus | reverse complement strand
GCGAGTGTGTGGGCTAAATTTGGAGAATCCGTGCTTCTCGCGTGGACAACTGTACGTGGCCGGCTCATGCGTCGGAAAACCTTCCGATTTATTCGTGTACGCACCAGACGGAGAAACAAAAAATATCGTGTATCCACGAGCACTCCAATAAATAAATAGAATTGAAACAACACTTTGAAATGTTTTCCCGATGAAAACGAATAATAATAATAAGTTTCAATGAAAATGATAAAATGTAAATTGAATTTTATCATAACGAGTTTGCTTGAATTTCCTTTCTTCTGAGATCGCAGCAATGCGCGACGGGTAAGCTAGTAAAATAATAAATTTCTGTTGACAAATTTACATCGTGTATTTTCATGAAAATCTAATCATTCGTAACGATTTAATTAATAATTCTTACTGGTAAATCAAATCTATGAAAAAAAAACCAAAGTTGAAAATACATTCTAAAATAAAAATGTATATTGTAATTTAACAATTAGAATTCAGAAAATTTCATTATTGAATAGAAATAAATAATCTACTACAGTATATAAAGCTGAAAAACTGGGTTCTGTCACGGTATGCCAAAAACGGCCACTAGGGACCTCCTAGCTATTATTTAAATTAACAATAAATTCGGTATATTATTATTTGATGCGGTTTTTTTGCGTTTTTGGCTGCGTTTTAGTAGGGTGCGCCATGAAAAATTCAGTATATTATTATTTTTATTTGTAATAGGAATTTATTATTTATGTGAGGATCCGAATCCTGACTTTTAGTATGTTTACATCATTTATTCAGAACGTCACATCGTAACTATAATCTCGTTAAATAACTGTCAACTTTTACACCTGGGAGCAAAACATCTGGTTGGTTCTCAGGCCTGACAACGACGCCTTCTCATCATCTCTCGACCTAATATCTTGATTTCATCTGTTCAATACAGAACAGAACAACCAAGAACGCCCTATCCTAGAAGAGACAGGGCTCCAGCTCCGTATCCCTTTACGTGTGCGCTGTGCTTTCCACTGGATCAGTGTCGTACCGTGGGTGTCAGCCGCCCGGGAGGAGAAAAATTTCGGCCCCCTTTAGGTATTTCAATTTAAAAGACCAAAATTCAGTTTTGTCACAGAACAAGCAATGAAAAATTCGGTGGTAGTGCAGCGACCTGTTTAAAATAGTTCTATTGGATATTAGCGATGTATATGAACGCAAATACAAGCAAAATAAAAACAAAAGGTCAACAGGTTTCGCAGGAATTCCTCGGATAAAAAGTTACTAGTTCACCCGGCGAGCTGATTCCCGAACTGTCCGGACGATAGCACTATCGGAGGCGCGATGCAAGTATAGATTAGGATGTTTAAAATTTTTACAAGATATTATTATTATTTATTGTAAAATTTTGCCGCTCCCTAAAAGGTAATTTTGCCGCCCTCTAAAAAGTGCCGCCAGGGGCGGGCCGCCCCCACTACGGTACGCCACTACACTGGATTAACTTTGTCGTCCATCGGATTAAGTGCCTATTATTTGGACGTATAACGTTGTCGCCGAACGAGAATACTTGATTGCCTAACTGGACTAACTTCATCATCAAGAACCTCAAAACCTACTAGCAAATCACTAAAAACTACAAACTACTAGCGAATCAACCAAACTCCAGGTATTTATCGCCACGCACTTTTATTGTAAACTCTCTCTCTCTCAAGACCCACGGACTTTAAGTTAATTCCGTCTAATATATATATTATCAATCACAACCAATATATTTAAATCTATCATATTCCACTCGATATATTGTATATCTTGTATTACCCCTTTGTTACCTATTAAACAGTTGTTGCGTTAACTCTTCTCTGCGAAAGTCACTTCCGGTGTGTTGTCTCCCCCTCCATCCCGAACCGGATCGCTCAGTTAGGGTGCGACTATGCAGACGCGAATTTAGAGCGAGCGAGAGGTTGCGAACAATTTAGTTTTCGCAGAGGAAAACCATGCACAAACGAGAAGCGAGAAATAACACTGGCGAGAGCAAATTTCTGGTTCTCGCACATATCTGACTGGTTTTGATATTTATCGCGTCTCGTCTCTTCTCGCCACATATTCTCGCTCTCTCGGAAAATTCGCTCGTTTGCATCTGCATAGTCGCACTCTTACGCGACTGCTCGCGTGACCTAGTTAGCGCGGCTTCCGTATCAACCGAGACGCGGTGATGTCATCCTGACAGAGCATCGAAGAGGTGCCGACCCTTCGGTCACATTTATACCACGGAATGACACCGCTACTGCTAGAACGCCCACTAGGGAGCGTGCCAAGCTACTAGAATAGAAGGATTAGAAGTACGAATTAATCTAATGATTTTAATCTTTGATGTTTTTTTCCCGGGCAACGCCAGGTTCATCTGCTGGTTAATGTACATTGCTATTTTGTATCTTTGTTCGTATATTTGTTAATGGTCTGTATTACTATAACACAGCCAGCATTTAGGTTTGATTTCGTTTATTTAGTTGTGGCAACGCGGGCAATAAATCAAGGGAGTGCCTGGGAGATCTTTTATGAGAAACTGGCCCACGGTCAGATGTTACTGACAAGAAGAAAAACCGGAAAACTTTACTTGGTCAGGCACGAACCCGCAACCAAATACTAGTGTTTAGTGGTTTTATCTAGCGGGCCAACAGTGGGCAAAAGATTAAGGGCCCACCAGTGGCCAAGCGGTTCTGTCCCCTAAACACTGGAAGTTCGGCGGTCGTGGCTTCGCGCCTTGCCAGAACGGGCTGGCCATGTGGAGTTTTCCGGGTTTTCTCCACGTCTCTAAAGCCTGAATGGGGGCCAGTTACCTTTAGAAAGACCAGAAGGCATCCCCTAGACCAGCGCTGTCCAACTGGCGGCCCGTGGGCCGTATACGGCCCGCCAAATAATTTTTACGGCCCTCGAGTACATTTTACTATGAATAAATTTGTTACTAAATTATTATTATTAATATTAAAATTATTTTACTACCGTGTTTCCCCGAAAATAAGAGTGTCTT
>NW_019385325.1:239919-268109 GCF_000671375.1 Centruroides sculpturatus | reverse complement strand
GGGTTTCAAATGAAATCAGGACTTTCATAATTCCCAATTTAGATAATTCATTTAACAGCTTTTCGGCTACAGATTATTAGTTACATTGTATTTTACTTTCAGTTTGTTTAACACTTCATGTCACAGTCATTAGCATATAAAATCAATCGCAATTCCAGAAATATTAGCATGCTTGTATCTAACTTTATATTTGTACAATCAATTTAACAGTTTTCTTTCAGTGTACATTTAACATCCTTAATTTAACTACTACAGAGAAACGAACACAACAATTCTGACTCATTTCTAATTACTTTGCATTCATTTTCGATGTGTAACTGTTTGTGGTTTTTCATTCATTCATTTCCTGTCATATACGTCGTGCTTTAAAAGCCTATTTTAAGAATCTATTTGATATTTTGGGGTGCAATAAAAGCTAAAATTATTTATTTTATCACTCTTTACAACTTTTTATTTTCCGAATTTCCGTTGTTTCTTTATTGTTCTATTTTCATTAGGAACCGAGATATCGTTTTTCTTTCCGATATTATTTGTATAAGGAAAGAAGACAATACATTACTAGTTGACTCACCTATACAGTACAGTAGTTGCATTGTCGTTTACCTCAATCTTGATAATGATAGATCCGCGATAGTTGCAAAACTTATTTTCACAATAATCGATTTAGAGACGATTGCTAGTATCAATTTTTATGCAATTTTTTAATAACTATGTGTAAGTCACAAGTAGAATTGTGCTATTACACATTAGAAACTTTTCAGTTCGATTTTTTCTACTTTTTGCATGTTCTTGGACTAAAAAACCTGTTATTTGACTAACGTTTTGGAATGGCGAAATTTTTAATGTTTTGAGAAAGCAGTAGATCTACACATATTGATTATTTTATTCATTAAATATTATTTTTATTTTACTGAAATTTTCTATTCCTCGAGGTAAAAATCACAAAATCTAAATTTTCAATTAATCTTATATGTTAAAATTGAAATTTATAGTTACTTCTTTTCTAGGTCACAAGATATCGAAGTATATAATTGTATATCAGGAACTATAAATCCCATGACTTGGTTCAAGTTTGTGGATAGCATGGAAAAACATGTATGGAACTATCCATCACAAAGAGTATTTATATATCCAGCTGGAGGATTTAAAAGGAATTATTTTTGGAATCGTCTTTGTGTTTTGTTAGAGCATCAGTTGCCAGCTACATTAGTAGACATGCTGCTAATTGTTATTGGAAAGAAACCGAGGTAAATGTTTGGAATGTTTATTTTCTAAAATAAGTTTATTACCTATTAATTCATATGCCTTTATGTCATTATATAAAATTAATTATTTATATGTCTACTAGGACAGATCGTATTATTAGGACTTATTATACTGTAGGACTTATTATTATTGTGGACAATAAAGATTCTTTTTCTGAATACGTTTCCTCATTTTGTATAACTTAGACACCAGTGTAATAAGTCCTAATAATACGATCTGTCCTAGTAGACATCTGAATAATCAGTCTATTGCTTACTTTATCAATTTCTTATGTGTCCTCTGCATTTTAGATTGATCAGCATTTACAAGAAACTACACAAGGCAATTGGAGTTTTGGAATATTTTTCTACTCGAGAATGGAAGTTCCATTCAATCAATATCAAAAATCTGATGAAAAAAATGTCGATGGAAGATAGAGAAGTATGAATTATTGTTTAATATTTTTAGAAAATGTTATGTAAATTTTAATGCTTTTAAAACGTGTTACAAAATTTCTGTATTTTATACAGTTGAGTATTTTGTTAAAATGGATAAAGTAATTAATATGACGAAGATTTAGAGTTATTAAAACTCAAAATGTTCATAATCAATCTCTAAAATTTATAAATGAATTTAAAAATAACTATTTAAACTAATATATAATATGGCGTTTCAGGTCCGTGTGTACTGTACATAATTTTCATAAAGTTTTAAAATCTGATTTTACTTATTGAGAAAAATAATATGAATATTTCTTCATTAAAATGTGTAAATGTTTTTTATAATATATCATATATTATGACTTAATACGTACGGTATTTATTAACTAAGATTTCTGAAATTTCTCGATTTCGGAGTTTCCAGCAACGGGAAAACGCCGTTGAGTATTTTCCGGAAATTACCGGGATTCGGGAATTTTTTTAGTTTTACTTTTAGTAGTTCTTAGAAACCGGAAGATATATATAAATAATGATTCGAATATATAATGTTAAAAGCTAAATAAATTTTATTCATAGAGTAAGTTGGGGTGAAATAGATCATGCTAAGCTTTTAGCTTCATATTTCTAGAAGTTTTTATTTTTGTGTTTTGTCTCTATGTGCCACTGATCCGTTGAAGTTTCTAGAAGTTAAGAACGAAAGTATTTGGTCGATATTCGCGTCAGTTTCGTCGAAAAAAGTTGTTTTGTGTCCGTGCATGAGCGATGACAATACATAAATACTTCTTAAATTATCGTCAGCACAAGCAATAAAACTGAAATATTATGCTTATGATTACAAGTAAAAACACAAATTTGTTATTAAGCAAAAGTAGAGACGATGGTAGGCCTAATGCGGCGGCAGTCAACAAATAAAATGTGTGTTTTTTTGTTTTTTTTTGGTATTGCATTGCAAAATTCTTAATTCTTAATTTCATATATTCTGGATTCTACAGAGAGAGCAATACTCTAAAATATCCGCTTGACATCAGGCGACTTAAAAACTATCATTTGATACTGTCGTGATACCAATATTAAAATTGGCAGAATTTTGAAGCGAATACCTTATCATTGTGGGATATCGGGTTTCAAATGAAATCAGGACTTTCATAATTCCCTTGAATGTGAATGAATTTCCTTGATGATAATAATTTATTACCTAAATGGATAAAACTGATGGATGATTACGTCTGATCAGAAGCAATTAAACTAATGGGATAGTGAAGATATAAAGATGAATTAGAGAAAATTAGTGTGAAATAAGTTAGGAGAGAATCGCTGCTTTCAAAAATTTTTTGTAAGTTATTAACTGCAGAATTGTTACACTATACTATACTATACTTATTCATGCTTTTTGTTTGGAATGTCGGGTTTACATATTAAAGTTTGTCTTTTTACCCTCCATAATTCATGTAAACAGTTCATTTGTTAATATATATAGTATTAAAAAATTCCACAGATTTGCGTGATTTTTTTATTTTTTAATTTTATTCTTTTCAAATACATAAATATAAATATGTAATATATAAATTAACATAACACGTACTATAAATATATAAAAGTAGCATTAATATGTAAATTATGCCTAAATTTTCGAAATTAGTGTAATTGTCTAACAAAATGGTTTCTAAAAATTCATCTAAAAACTAAATATTATATTTTCTTTCAGGATTTTAACTTTGATATTTCAGGAATGGATTGGGATGAGTATTTGAAAAATTATGTGATGGGAACAAGAAGATATCTGTTCAAAGAAGATGATTCTACTATCCCCGAATCTAGAAATCGTCTTAAAAAGTAAAAAAAAGTTTTAATTTAATAAACGCGTTAGAACTTATATATAATTAACTAATAAAACTTTATTTTTAGGAGATATTTTATCGGTTTAACAATTCAAACAGGAATCGTTTTGGGAGTGGCTCATTACCTGTCATCAAAACTTTTGTTCAGTGAACTATTCTCGTGATTATTTATTTGATAATAATAATAATATTAAATAAAGTCGAATTGTATTTGTGATTATTCAGGAACGAACTGAAATAAGGGTAGTTATCAATACTAATGCGAATTTGATTATTTAAAATTAACAAAAATTTAACAAATTGTTGAAAAATATTCATNTATGGTTTGGCAACAAAAAATTCTACGTATCTTCAAATTTTGGTCAAATATCTCTCTTTATAAAAAAATACCCCAAGAGAGAAAGAGGTGCTATACTACCTCTATAGACCCCGAGTGCAAGTTACTCGTGCGCCACCCTGGCAGCAAATATTTATATAACACATAGGAGAAAAATCCAAAGGGTTTCTTCTATATATGAACCCTTACCAAAGAAAAAAAAAAGGGGGGTTTTTTGTACAGAAAATCAAGTAAAAGTTTTTAATTTCAAATAAGAGAGGATAATTTTTATAAATTTCTGTAAAAAACGTTTTTAGAAATTTTGTTTATTTCTAGTATATACATCTATGTAAGCTTACCTTTAGATAAAACAATATATTCGAATAACGATTAATTTTTACAATTTGAAAGTATACAATAGAAATTTTATACGAAAAATTACAATAAGCTTACTATAGAGATTTTATTTTAATTGTAAATTATTGTGTAATCGTTTTTTAATTTTCAAATACTTTTTATATCAATAGAAATGTTATTTCCATTAGTAAGCATTTTTCATTTTAAATTCATGTTATATTAAAACTGTAAATTTTTACGATACTTCATTATTACTTTATCTTATGATTTCTGAAAATTTACAAGAGAATATTTAAAAATTTTTAAAGATATGTTTGTATACAATTCAATTGAAGAATTTTTATTATATAATTATGTATATAAAACACAATAAAGGAATCATGAATTCTGTAAGTGTATATTAAAAAATAAATATTAGTTTATCTTGTCTTGTTTCTATTCACAAGTGTCATTGCAATTTGAAGTTATTAAAAAATTATTCAGAGGAAAAAAGAAAATACATTTGATATTAAAAAATTTTGGTCTGTCTTACTGAAAATACAAAAGGTTTTCATCGTGTATTTATCAATAAGTTAAATTCAATTCTGCAAAAGTTTGAGTTTATTTTGTTTAGCTCAAGAATTTTATTCAGACTTTAATTTACGTAACGTATAAGTATATAATAATGAAGTACCCAGCGAATTAACGCATTGGTTTTTATGTTGTAAAATGCTTCGTTATAACATTACGAACAGTCATGACTTATAACTAAGCGAAGTCTCCCGTTATAAGTTTATGTTATAAAATAACGTGGTAACGACAGCCAATCGAAGTAATTCGTTTACTTATAATTTACAACAGACCAATAAAATGTACCGGTTAACAGAAATATTGGCATCCTTTGCTAAATATGGCGAGTATCAAGAAAAAGAGATTTTAACTTCTAATACTGAAAAAAAGTTAGAACAATTTATAGATTGTTTAATGATGTTTTTGAGGCTATTTCAAATGATGAAAATAAATTACGGAGGTTTGTGAATTCTGTATTAGGCTTATTTCAAGATATATTAAGGTAAGAATTTGACTATCTTACTTTAAGTATGATAATTAAATCAATAAAAATCGATATATATTGTATTTTTGGATTCAAATTTAATAGTTTCAGATTATCAAAGGAACATTAATTACTTGTAATGCTATATTTTGATAACGAGATTGTTGACGATGCTCAATGCTTCTCGACCACTGTTTGTTGCTGTAAGATCATAACGTTTCGCAAATTTCATAAACTTTTACCTAGAAGCTCATTTAAAAATGCATTTATGTATTTATTTAAAATCCATTATAAACAGTGATTTATATATTTCGCTAAATAAATAAAACCTAGAAACAATAAAATTTCGATTTTGACTAGAACGTATAGGAACCGTCGCCGTATTGAAAGTGTAAGCGTGCCTTCTATGACTTGCTTTTCTCAATAAATTTAAGAGATTTTAAAGTTTTCATTAAATTTAGTTATTTATTTAAGACTAGCAGACCCCGCCACGCGTTGTTGTGGCTCAAAATGTATCTATTATAAATTTATAAACTTCCCCCGTGGGAGAGAATTTTTCGAAAAATTTCTTCTTAGTGTACATTCTTTTGACGTACCCTATTAAAACGCAATCAAAAACGCAAAAACCCGCATCTAAAATAGTATAAATAGAAGCAGAGTTCTTTACCGTAAGCCTTAATCCTAACCATCTCCCTTCTGTGGGGTTGAATTTCGACATGTATATTATATAACAACACGTGCGTATTCGAATGCAGCGTTGTGTCAAAATTTCAAAGGAATCGGTAGGAACAAACGAACATTACATTTTTATTTATATAAATAGATAGAAGATGATCTGCTTTAGTTTATTTTCACAGAAAAGCAAACTTAGGGCGTCGTACTCGTAGCGCCATCTGTTGGACATAAAAGCTTTAACCTAGATTATATCTTTTAATTTACTTTATATGAATGTTTAACGGAATAATATACAGCCTATGTCCACCCTGAAGTTCCATTCTAAATATTGGTGAAAGAATTTTTGAAATTGGATGAGTAGTTTCGGAGATTACCTGCTGCATACAAGCTTACACACATACAAACATTACCTCTTTATAATATTAGTATAGATTACTAAAATAGCTTTAATTAGATTAATAACTAAATAAACCTGCGTACGAAAACGGTTTCACATAGATTATTACTATCAACATGAAATGTGAAATTGTAAATAATTGGAACTTATCCATGGTTTAATAATATTTACTAAAAGAAATTATTAAGGTATATTTTATTTACATATTTTTGCGATTATTTTTATTAGTTTTACTTGTTTTTAACGTAATTTAAAGTGCAAAATGTTACAAGTAAAAGATGATTTCTATCCACCATTATAAAATAAGTTACATATTGAGAAAATTTGAATGAAGTAACAT
The DNA here is from genome assembly GCF_000671375.1 of Centruroides sculpturatus. Lineage (NCBI taxonomy): Eukaryota > Metazoa > Arthropoda > Arachnida > Scorpiones > Buthidae > Centruroides > Centruroides sculpturatus. The sequence continues at coordinate 261,468 of NW_019385325.1, read as the reverse complement.
TATCAGTAGAGTTATGATAAATCAAGAAAAAAACAAATTACTTAATCTAATAACATCCAAATTCAGAAAACCAATTTTTCTTTTTAAATGTAAAAGAAATATGATGTTTTTATGCTACTGGAAATGTTATAACTGCATTATCAGAACATTCAATGATTTGTCAATTGCTATATAATAAATAATAATTGGAATTATCGTGATATATTCATATACAAAAATGTTTATATTTTTGGTATCTTAAAATGATTTAAAGTTCGTTTATTAAGCCACATACTTAATTTACAAAATAAACATAATTGTCTTTGTTATTTCCATCTCAAACGGAAAGATAACTTTCTAAATTTCTTTAACACATATAAGAAAAAGCAAAAGAATGAAATCATCTTTGTTTAGAGAATATAATTTGTAATAGTAATTACAGTACTATTACAGAAATACAGTAGAACCTCGAAAACTCGGCTCTCGATAACCCGGCACTCCGGATAACTCGGCCACACCCTGGCAAGGCAAAAAAATCCTTAGTTAATTAATTTTCATTATAGACAGCTTTATAAAAGTATAAAAACTTTCATAAAGTATTTTTCTGAGGTCTGTCTTATCAGGTAAATTACTGTACACTGTGTATTCATTAATTTTCATTTTCATTAGTAAAGGCTCTATGCCTTCATAAAGGACGTACTTTTCCTTTGTTTAAGGATATTTGGGCAGTTTATTCTCTGTTGTATTCTCAAGCAAACAATACATACAAGTACAGTACAATATTTTCTGAGGAAACACGCATACTTATCCTTTTTTAACCACATTCCCGATAACCCGACATTTTCACAAGCTCGGCCACCCTTCGGTCCACATTAGGCCGAGTTTTCGAGGTTCTACTGTATAATTTTTTAATATATTTGTTTATTATTATTTAGTATTGATGCATTTTTCATGAATAATCAACCTATTTTTCAATAGAAACTTCCTTGATTGTTAAAATTTCGGTTAAATGAAATAATTTTTTTTAAAATTAAAAGATATAATTAAATACAAAATTTTTTGGTTATTATGTTTTTATTATATTTATTATATTTTTAAGCTAAAAATTGTAATTTTAATATTTAACGAAAAGAAAGTCATTATTAAAACATATAGTTTAAAATGATCTTATTATATATTAAAGACAAATATTACACAATAATGAGTATTTTAAATAGGTCTATTACAATCGTATAAAACTTATGTGTTTAACATAAATTTGCTTTAAATATTATATTTTCAAAGTGCTAAAACATTTTCGATAAGAAACTAATAAAAAATCTTGCATACGAAATCACCGATGACCATCCACATTCCTGAAGGCATCAAATAGACAAGTATCCCTACCAATAAGATATTGGTTGCTAATTCTATAGCGTACAGTCTGAAACAATAATTAATATAACAATTAGCATATTATTCGATTTATAATTTTTCTTTTTAACAATTTACAACGATAATTTATAGATGACATTATATACAAGTAATCTTGGTTAACGCGGTAGATAGCCAACGTTTCTTGAAAGTAGTAGTTAGTGCACTATCTACCTTCTCTAAACAAAAAATATAAATTTATTTATTTGTATTTATGTTTATAATTTTAATATTGTTTATATGTTTATATTTATGTTATGTTTATGTATACCGGTATACCGATTAAAATGTGTAGGCCTATATCCAAGCAAAAACATTTGAGATATAAAAATATTGCTCCATGTAAAAATATATGATAATTTGGATGACAGTTAAATTTTATTTCTTAGAAGTTTTTTTTTTGTAAAGATAAGCTTATCTTTACTTAAAAAAACAAATAAGAAAAAATTTGATTTTATTAATTCAAATTGTCATAATTTTTTACATCTCAAATTTTTTGCTTGGATATTGTGTTACTACTATCAAGACATTCGTTCCGATGCAATTCTATTCTGACAAGCGTGAAATTAAGCGATTAAAGAAGAATAGTTCTATGAGGAAACCCGTAATCTTTAACCTATCGACACGGAAGGTTCTCCAGCACCTCTCTGATAACGAAAAAGGCTTAAGCTGAAAATTTGAGCTTGAAGACAGTAATTTTTATCTAAAAGTGTCTGCTGTGCTGGATGAAGAAAAGAAGGAAATAGAGATTCTTTGGCAATTTTTGCATTTTTCAATTGCTTATACTTCGGCAACAGCTTTATATAAAACCCTGAAATTTTGCACACTACTTAAGAAAACAAGTATTTTTCGAACGAGATATTCAGACTTACTACAGGCGTTTGGACGGAAAAATCGACCCCAGAAAATCGGAAACTCTGATTGTGCTGTGATTTGAAAAAAATGTAGACTTATGAATTCCCACTGTCATCCGTCTGTCTGCTGTCTGCCTGTCCATCTTTAATCTCACGAACGGTGTTAGATAGATGAAAATCGTGACCGGATATGAAAACATAGGAGCAGGAGGTCCCGTTTAACTATATACAAACTTCTAGTTTGCACCGAACGTCACGTAATTTCAATTAAAATATTTTTTCCCTGAACGGAGTTAGGGCTGTTTCACACTATGACCGACTGGACCAATTCCAAATCGTGTTGCTATGGCAACAGCAGTCGACCGACCGATTGGTCGTTCCAGTCGGACAGATTTAAAAAGTTAAATATTTGTACTGTAGTCGGGTCGGAGCAGTCGGTGAGCTACAGCCAATAAGAGCTTCGAAATTATAACCAATCAGACTTTGGATATTTGAAAACCATCGAATTAATCAAACACAACTTTACATTATATATATTTCNTTTTTATTAAAAAGTAAACATGATTTTGAAAAACACTTCCGTTTTATTTAATTGTAATAATTAAGGATGTGACGAAAGTCAATTTTACTTTTTATTACAACTAAATTATTGTTTAATAATACTTGATTAATGGGTTTTTTAACTTTATTCTGATACAATTTTAATGTTCAATTATTTATAAGGAGTTAATATATATATGTATAATTGAACAATTAACAAAAATATAAGATTTTATTATATATATAATAAAGATATTAATTGAAAGTTTATTCATAAATAATTTTAATACATTAGAAATATATTTATTTATTTATTTTTGTGTTTTTTCAGAATAAAATGGTAAAAATACAATAATATTTTTATTTAATAGAAAAAAAATTTAAAATAATTTTATTATAATTTTAATTTTTTATTTACGTTTTTGTAGAAAAATAATAATAATCAAATATTAAATAATGGTAGTAAATATATATCTTCATCTGTCAAAAAGTCTCTTTTTTTAATTTTCATATATTTTGCTGCAAAAAATGGTAATGTTGAAGATGAAGATGATGATAAATAAATATAATAACATAGTTATTAGCTATTTATCACTGTCATTAGACTATTGTGATGACGTTTATTCGGTGAAGTTTAAAATAACGGAGATAAAATGAATTAATTTTTACATTTTAATTGCTATCTTTTCAAACAGTGCCCAAAATTTAAATTAAANCTAAATTTTTAATTTCTTTTGCTAAATCAATTATACTTTTAGTTGCATAAAAATTATTCATCAGAGTGTCCCTGAAATGAAATTATTAATTAACTTTTTTAAGAAAAGTAAACAAATCAAAATTATAATAAAAAATCGATAATTTATTTGTTAATCATAGTTCAATAACATAAGTGAAGAATGGAATTAAGTCTAATAGAAATTGCTTATGAAAAATCATAAAGAGCCACTTTAGAAAATTGTTCTCTTATCTCTTGCCGTTTAGCTAAGTATCAATTAAAATGAATAGATTTCATATATCAAATAGAAAATTTAACCAAATTTCTAAAGTAACAAAACTCATTTTTGATATTAAAAATGTATTTAATTTGAACACTTTGCAATGTTTACGCCTCAATTTGTTCAGCGAATCAAAAACAGTTTTAATGCAATTTTTCCGTTATGATGTTTTTAATAATAGGTAACTTATTAATGTTAACTTTTTGATAATGTTCTAATCCATATGTAATGCATTTTATGCCAACATTTTATAATAGAGAAAGTGATAAAACATTGTAAATAATTTTTATTTCTACATGATATCGAAGTAGACTGCAATCGATTTTTAACAGGCAAAGTTTAATTTAATAAATAAAAGTTTTAATGTTTTTATATTTCAGTACAAACTGAAATTAAAAATCTGAAATATGTTATAATATTGATATAATGCGGCTCGATACAACGCAAAATCGCTGATAACGCGATCAAAAGCTAAGTTATAATTCATACAACTCTAATTCTGCATCCGAAAAATAAGATTATCACATCTTCCTTATCTGTTATAGTGAAAAATATATAAATTCGCATAATGCAGATTCGCTTTTATCGTGGACCAGATTTTTGGATTCCATCGCTCGTGTTATATCGGATCTGTAGTGTAATTAAAATAAAATGTAATCATGAGAATACTTTTGTTCACAAAATTAAATCACAATATTTTTAATTTTGTAGACAAGTATTAAATAATCTACTTTCATTTTACTTCATATTCAAGAAAATAATCTTACTTCAAATTAACGTCAAATCTTATTAATGCACCCAAATGGAATATGATGGATACTCGATCGATTAAGAGCTTGCGATGACAGGGTAATAATCCTAGTTTTTCATGCTTCAGATCTCCAGGGATAAATTCAATTTTGTCCATAAATTTGATATTATTCTCTCTCAATCTGCTAAATAACTTCAAAGTAAATGAAGAAAATCTATTAAAAACATGAAAAATTCTTCAAATTTTATAGAATTTTATATTACCTTGTTTTCTATAAATTCTTTCAGTCTTTCTGTGGGTTCTTTTTGTTTTTTCGTTCTTACCAAAACATATATTTTACTCAGATCACTGCATGATCGCAACAATTTTTCTATTAAAACCTGTTATTAAATAATTCAGTAATTTGACTGAACATTAAAATATTTAATTAGAAAATTAAAATTAAAAAAATATATCATCAAACAAATAAATCATTAGACTTATTGAGTTGTTGGAATTATTAATATATTATCAATTAAAGTCAAATATTCCTTATACGATATTGTAAAGTTAAAATTGAAATTGAGAAGAAACACAGTACAGCGAAACATCGGTTTAATGGGACACTGGGTCCGAATCCGGAAAAATAATATGTCTATTGATGTATTATCACCTCAATTAAAAGAGACTGCTTTTTCTGGGAACAGTATACAATAATACTCTACGTTTTTTATTCTCTAATACGTCTCTTAGTATAGTTTTTATTAGGACTCTTAAGAGCACTAAGAGTCCCAATTTTTGTACACTCATCTTGGATTCGGCCAGACACAAAATGAGGAGGGTGGATGGTGACGTACTGAGCCTGACATATCAGGGAGTGATTGCTCCCCGAAAAATTCATAGAAATTCTTTGCGTTCAAGTTTTTCGCAATTTCAAATAATAATAACGATTATTCTGAAGAACTCGGCTTCTACTTTACTATTTTAGATGCGGGTTTTTGGCATTTTTGCGAGAAATCGGACATATTTTTAGACCCATCAAAAAATTTTCTAATTAGCCTCGGAAGAGGGTGACCTAATTTTTGCACCCGGTGAAAACGGGTAAGATCGGCTATATAATTATAAAGGTTATCTTACGTAAGAATTTATCACACCGAATGACCAATCTAACACATTTTTAAAACTTTTTATTCTTCTATTGCTATATACAGTTTAAAAAACTTTTAAAATGTGTTAAATTGGGCACTCGATGTGATAAACCCTTACTTAAGGTAACCTTTGTANAGAGCTTCGAAATTATAACCAATCAGACTTTGGATATTTGAAAACCATCGAATTAATCAAACACAACTTTACATTATATATATTTCTAATTTATTTAAATTTTCCCTCGTACCTCATTTCTTTCATAACTGCTTAAATCTTATATGGGAACACAAATGACTTTAATTTAATATATAGGCCTATATTAAAAAACATTATCAACATAATGAGAAAAGATGGTATTATTTAGACTTTTCGGAAGAATTTATAAACGAAGTAAGATAATTTCCGCAAAGTTCAACCAAGTAGATTACAAAAATATTTTTAAATTTAGAAAAATATAAAACGATTTTTAACACCCGTTCCGATTGGTCCTTACGAATCGGCCATCGACATATAATCATACTCAATGTGAATGCTTCTATTACTAGTCGGTCTGATTATAGGATCGGACGGGTCAGACCAATCGGTCCAGTCGGTCATAGTGTGAAACAGCCCTTAGATAGATAACCGGCACGACTCCATTGCTAACAGAAAAAGTACGATTTACAGGGGCAAGACCGCCACTAAAAGAATTGAGAACATTTTAACGAAAAGTTACTGCCCCGGCATTGTGACAATGTCACAATAAATAATTGCTCGTTAGGATTAGTTTGGTTTATTTCGCTATGGCAACCCCTGACAGATCAGCCAAGGGGATGCATCCCAGGAAGACTTTTGTGAGAAGCTGAACTCAATTTAGATGTGTTACTAATGTAAAGAAAACTCGAAAAACTCTACGTGGGATGTACGACCAGAGCCGTAACTAGGATTTTAGACGCCTATGGCCAAGAATAAAAATGGCGCCTTTTTAATTTTTATTATTAAAAATAATAAATTTTTTTTTAAAAAAATGCTGCTATTGTAAAAAATTATCTAATGCCATTTAAATACTATATAAATATAAATATAAAAATTTTTGTGTTATTAATTTCGAATACATATTATTACGAAACCTTCTCCTTGGCGCCTATTGCGGAGCCACATTGGCCATACCTTAGTTACGGCTCTGTGTACGACATTGCCTAAGTTAGAAGAATTTGAACGTCACTGCCGAGTTTCGTAGCAATTCGTCAAACGGCCTATGATTGTATAGCGAACAAACAAACAAACATAGTCATTTATATATATATAGATAGTCAGTGACTTTTTCTCTTTGCGCAGCGACACTGACAAGACTCTCAATATCTATTGAGAGCCGCTGCCGGATGGAAGCAGATTAAGGAAGCTGCAAAGTCACAGAAGTTTGGAAATCACAAAATTTCATTCCAAAGTAAATAGAAATAACTGACATTTCATTGAGTATTCTCTATCTATCTGAAAAACGAAAGAATTTTGAAAACCTTCAATAAACAAGAATTGAGATCCTGGAAAGGGCGTGCTAAGTAATTTATCCAGTGTATAGGCAATAATATTGCTAAAAAGCTTCTTAGAGAAAAATCTTAACAATTGAACAAGAACAATGAAGAATTGGAGCATTCTTTGGTTGTTAGAACAATTCACTTCGCCATCTGGTGGGCATTATTAAACTTATCATCATATATTTTCGGTTTAGATTCATGCATTTCGGATATAGTGAACTCCGTAAAACACGCTTCCCTAGACCACGACGATAATAATTGGGAATAATATCCATACAAAACTCTTAATTTTGTTGTTCAGAGGTATATGTTTTCTTCTTCAACTTCTAGGCGCAGGTTTAAACTTGTATAAATTTTTATATAATACGGTTTCTTATAATGCGGAACATATTCCCTGCGTTGTACAGGACTCCGCTGTAGTTGTGTATTTGTTTTGATTATATTGTTCTTTGTCGTTCGTTTTTTTATAATACAGTACTTTTGTTATCAGTTACTTACGACTATAAGGAGTAAATTTTCTTCCCTTATATAAAACTAAACTTTTGTAAGTTTTGTATAGTAATTTTATGAGTTCATTGTTTTAGTATTAATACTACCGTATCATTATTTACAAATAAGAATATCTTATGTGATGAGCTATCTATCTACATAAATTCAATTCGTTCGGTTACTTTTCAGGTGTACAGATATGCGATGAGCCTTATCGGCGATGAAATGCCTAAAGGAAAATCACAATTTTCATGAAACCCGTTCTAAATCAAAAATCAAACGTCTCTCTGGAGGGGTTGAGTTTAATGGACTACCATTAAACTCAACCCCTCACTCCTCTTTGATTTCATCCTATTCCCGAACTCCCAAACTTTTTGAAAGATCTGGACAAATTTTAAACAGTTACTCTCTACTACACTCCAAAAAATATACGCTACTTTAAAACTCGGATCCTCACTTCATTCACTGATTTCATTCATCACAAATTGCAAAACCCTTGACTGATTTGCACCAAATTTTCTAAATTAGCCTACTGCTTCTGGTAAGGATTTTCCTGTAATTTTTCATGGTCGCTTTGTCCCGGATGTGTAGGTTCCTGTTCCTCACCTTCCCGCTCGTCTACATTGTGGGTCTGGCTGAACACATGATCAGTATGGAAAAAAGCCTTTAATTAATGCCCACAGGAAGGAGATTTTAATATATATACAGGGTGTATCAGAATGACATTTTAAAAATTTGGGGGATTGTAGAGGATGAAATTTTGAACGTTTTGATATAAGGAACCCATAGCCGGAAATGTGATATAAAGTTTCTACAGCGGTAGGAAGTGCTTGACCGCCCTTCACTTTGGTAGCTACCCTCCTGTCCATTGACGTCATGTTATTGTTCTTGACTTCTTCCTCTGAGCTTATGTAAAGTCCCTTGTGTACTCAACACCTGTAGGAACAGTTCATGAGATTACGGAGCGCATCTTTACAACATTTAATACCATCAGAGGGGAGCGTGACATCTTACAGAAAGTCGGACAAAACATGGTGCGGGTTTGTCGTTGGTTCATCATCGTTGCACATTGTGTAACGAAGTTGGTGGTCATAACATTGAGCATTTACTCTAAAGTAGTGCAGCCACTGATTCGATGTACAGTTTGATTGTACTCTACTGTTTTGCCAATAAAACTTGTCATAAATACTGTATTCTGCTGTTTCATTCAGCATACCGACTGCAAAGTGCAAAGTGGTCTAGAAACTTTATATCACATTTCCGGCTATGGGTTCCTTATATCAAAACGTTTCATCCTCTACAATCCCCCAAATCTTTAAAAGGTCATTCTGATACACCCTGTATAGCTTATATATTGAGAAATTCCAAAATAAGGCTACTCCTCCAACCAACTCAGTACTGGAAGTTGAGCATTAAGTCATGAAAAGTTCTATTCGCTGTAGTTACAATAATACAATGTGATGAACCTTTACTTTTAAAAACTTGTGACTTAATAAATTATATTAAGCTATTTCGTTTACAACTGTGGTTTGGGCTTTAACAAAGTACTTACAGTACATAATAGCAAATAATGATGTAACTTACTGAAAGCAAACACTTCACACTTTTTAGTCACTATTGAGTCCATGTATATTTGTCACTAGAAGATAATTCTTTTAGCAGTATTAACTTTTTAACTTTTAAACTTTTATTAACTTCGAACAATTTTTAACTTTTTAAACAATTCACTATTGTACATAAAATAAGCGATTACTTCCATGAATGTAGAACAGAGGTCACCAAACTACGGTCCACAAGATCAGTTCATCCGGCCAGTTGACGCACTGTGCCACAAATGAGCTAAAATACGAGGGAAGTCCTATATTAAAGGTACAGGCCAAAATTACACTAACATTTATAATTAAAGAAAGTGATTACGAGCTTGCTGCAGCCTTCGTGTTTGTGTATTGGTAAATAAATATGTTGGTTGTCTTTATTTTTTGTATTCAGTGTGCTGTATTGAACAAAATAGTTATACGGCCCACGCTCGTCATTCTCTCAGTTATCTCGCCCGCTGTGAAAAAAGTTTGGTAACCCCTGATATAGGAGAATAAACTGTAGATTACTATAAACCGTAAACAAAAGCTAATGCTACACGTTGTCCAGAAGTGACCAAAAACCGAAGCTGGCTACTAATAAAAATCGGAACCTAAACCGAAATCTAAATCGGAACCGAAATCTAAATCGGAACCGAAACCGTAAAAAGGAATTCGCAAAATTGTATGCGTGAGTAATTTTTATACCCAGAATAATGATGTGTTTGCATAAATGAGGATATGTGGTAACCAAGACTTCGAGTTATCAAGGGTTAACTAGATATTAATTCCGAATTTTACACGATACTCAAAATTTAGAAATCGGTAATTATGAAACAATGAAACTAAAAAATTAAGTAGCTTATAAATTTATATTTCCTAAAATCCCGAAGTACTAGGTCTGTAGGTAAATCCGTACTAAGTACGAGGTTATGAAGCTAATATTTTATATCGTAGATGCTATTTTAAACTTTACTTTTTGATAAATAATTAGTAAAAATACACAACTAATTTCTGCGAATAAATTAAAAAATTAATTAAGTAACATTAAAGAGTAACTATAAAATCTATAAGAATTCACTTACCTAGAAAGATGTTTTCGAGCCCGAGGAAGCGACTCTTCATCTTCGTTCATCAGAAAGAAACGATTATTTTTCACGCTTATTTCTACATAATTCAACCATTCGATACTTCGAACATCGCAATTAAATAACTGAAACAATTAATTTTATAAGTGCACTTAGTTTTGTAAAGTTAAAAACTATAAACTATAAAAATACAATTTGTTATGAAGTGTACAATTTGTACACTTCATAATTTATTTTTTCTGGAAAATAGATACGAAATAATTCTTTTGAATCTCTAATAGAATTTATAATGCGAAAGGTATGAATTATACAGAGTGCCGCATAAACACTTAACAGTTTTTAGAAAATCTTTATATCTACGTGTTTCATCATAAACAGATTTATTGCCACAAAAATATATCCAATAGAACAGAATTTCAGTGCTTCGGTTATGTCTTGAAAATAATGTCTTGATTTTTCAAACACTGTTTCATTCTGATTAGAAGGGAACCCTCATTTGATGGAAGATGCTGTTATAAGTCATGCATTGAACCTTCTTCCCGGCAAAATACAATGGTTCTTGAGATAGCATGCCATGTGTTAAAATGACGCGAAAATTCTCAATGTATAGCTGTGCACAATAGTGTGCTGTAGTACACCTGTTGTGAATCACTGATTTAAAAACTGATCACTTGAAAAATGTGTATATATTATAGTCCACGCAGTGAAAGACTATATACAAATCATTTTGAGCGGGTAGGATCTGTCGGACAAAACGGACGGAAAGAGACGAATCACGAGAATAAAATTTGTAAAAAAGTAAAACAATAAAATTATTTATGATAAAGTTAGTATAAAAACGTTTTAAAAAAACAGCTGAAAGAGATCGGATCCAGGTGTAAAATTTCACACATCTATTTCTTTCCTGCGACTTAGATAGATCCTTCCAGCTTAGGCCAATTAGTGTCTACGCTTTTGCTGCGCGGACTATAGTATGTAATAATATTACATTAATAAATGAGGTATATTAGTATATTAAAATATATCGGTATAATATTGCGTTTTAGATTTTAGTAAACTAAATGTTTACTATGAATTATTCAAAAATTTCCCAAATCTATAGCCATTCGAAGCATACAAATGTCTAAGAAATAAAATTACTCACTTGTTTATCTTCCTTTGAAAGCGATTCTAAAAGCTTTTTATAGTTAGAAACGTCGAATTTCCACTCTTTATCCAGAAAATAATCCATTTGTTTCATTTTTAAATGTACTTTTTTATATAAGTTCACTAACCTGTCAAAAAATGGAGTTTTAGGATACTGTACGATGGAGTAAAATATAAAAATATAAGTTTAAAATAATATTTACATTGGTTTCTTTCCTAATATAACTCTTCCTCCATCGACAAATATTGCGGGAAGATAGTGTAGAAACACTTTACCAATATCATAGATAAATGAATTTTCTGTAACAATTATTCTAGGATAACGATATGCCTGGCATAGAGGATATTTATCCACTAGTTTAAACGTCATATTAAAGATTTCACTATTTTTAGGTGGGTTAAGCATCGAAGTTGTACAATGACAGACGGTTAATTCGTTACAGCTAAATAGGAATTCCAATTTTGATTACTTTTAGTAAAGTTAAAAATATCATTGATTACTTACTTTTGATTAATATAAAACCAAGCTGATGCTATAGTTGTACTTGCACAAATATCTACGGGTACTACATCGTAAGTATTATTCATAAAAGCGCGAATAATTCTCAGGAATCCCATACCAAACTGAAAATTGAAAATAAATTATTATATCTTTATACTACTATACAGTAAAAGAGAAAATTAAGTAATTTAAGAATACTTGCCGCAATAGCTACTGCAACTGGACTGTTCCATACATCTATCCACCCCTAAAATTTAACATATAAAGATTTTTCTATCCTCTCGTAATACAGTATTTTCAAATCAAAGCTAGGAGATTAAATATACCTCTATTGGTTCTTTTACAGCTGGTAATATAAAAGAAGGGCGAATTATGAGTATAGGAAGGCCATCTCCCTCTTCTTTAAGAAGTTGTTCGGCTAAACATTTGCTATAAGTATAATTGTTTGGATGGCGATACAAAAAATTCTTCCTTAAACTTTCAAATGCTTCATCGTCCATCCATCTAAAATATAATATTGTACATAATTTTGATATATTTAAAATATCTTTCATTATAAATAATTAGGATTTGACTTACTGTAAACAATCCAAAATTTTCTTACTTGAATACCTGGTTGGATATATTTTTTCATATAAATACTTCTCATGAACATTACAAAACGCCGTAGATAAATGCACCAATACCTAAATAATAAAAGTATACACAGAAGCTTTTTAAAACTAAAAACTATTAAAATTTTAAATATAAAGCTCAGCTAAATTTACTTATATTTTATTGAAACTTATGGTTAGTAAGCAGAAGGAACTTTCACGTTAATTGTTATTATTAATTAATGCTTAGTGTAAACTTCAGACTAGACCTTGAAATAGGTATAGCCTACGTATCTCAAACTATAAAAGTAGGTTGACAATAACAATTACCAAGTTTCTCTTAAGCAGAGTTAAGTGTATAGTAAAGTCTACGGTTTAAAAATTGATAATACCAATGGCGTACTCAGGATTTAATTTGGGGGAGCCGAGCTGAATTCGAAAAGTTTTTAATTTAAAATCAATAAAATTTTCATCTTTGTGAGCGCTAACTCATAAATAGTATAAAAATAGAAAACACGACACAATATATTAACAAAAAAAAATCAAATTAGTGGTTTGCATTTTGTTTTTATATTACAATAATTGAATATGTGATCCTAAATTTTGGCTCTTTTTGGCTCTATGAAAAACTTATTTCAAACTATTGACGCAGTCAGTTTATTATAATAAATCAGAGTCCACCCATTACTGTGTGATTTCTCTTGCTACGTCAACAGTGTGATAACTCTTCCATAGAGCCAAATCTTAGTGCTCATATATTTAATTATTAAAAAAAGTCAAGCAACGAGTTTTATTTTTAAAAATTTCTATATTATTATTATTATTAAAAAGCGGCAAAAGCTTAATTTTGAAGATAGGGACGAGTTTTATTATTATTATTTTAAATTTGTAAATGCTAATAACGAGTAAAATCTTTATTAAGTTCAATCACACTCGAGATATGATATATGACCCCCTCTATCACTTTAATTAATTTGATAAATTTTACCTGTTTCAAAATCGCATAATACGGAATATCTCGAGAAAAAAGTATAATCGTGAACCATTAGAAATATTTACCTAGGAACAGAGATGAGGAAAAACAAATGTATGCTCACTTAGCTCCAGTGTGTTCAAAAAAGTGTTTGAGTTCTGCTTTTAGGTAATAAATATGGAAAAAGTCAGTAGAAAAACTCAAATGAGAGTAAATAGTCTACAGTTGTCTGTAAGCAATTGTGTAAAATATGAGCATCATATTCTACACAAATTATTTTTTTAAAATCAGCGTGAATGTGGTATCAAAAAATTTTGCTTGTCCTTCTCAATAATGAAATTACTCAAACAGATTGATATACGAAGAAAAACACCCGCGATGTAAAAAAATATTGCGCCAAGAAAAATTATAGCACCCGAACTGAAAATCAAATTTTTTTCTTGGGAATTTCTCTTTGGTAAAGATAAATGCTTCGAAGACAAGTGCTTCGTGATTCGAAGCGATACTGTAAGCGTTTTATTATTGTCTCTGCACTTCGCGTTCTTACTTTAGCAGCATGACGGAGCTTTCAAGAACCAATTTCAAAAACATTGTTTTTCTCACACGTAGAAGGCTGTGCGATAGCGTTGCAGACTGCCGCTGTGAACAATCTAGTATCGAATCCTAGTCGAGATTGCTGCAAAAATTTTCCAGGTACAATCCACCGGTGCGTCGTTTTGAAGACATTTTTTGATTTTTAGAAGCAGATATTTTACTTTCGTATAAAAACAATGACAAATTAGTTGAAATACTATTTCCTATAGGCAAATTTCGATTATTGCAATGAATTTCCAATCCGAGTGATGTGACATAAGATATTTCGTAGACATTATTTAATAATACACACTACTGACATGTGTACAATATAATATTGATATTTATTGTTATTTTTTAATGTTCATAATGCTTTGTTAAGTTAAACGTTAATAACGTTATTTACATTATGATAAAGCATTACAACCATTAAGACAATGAAAAAATGAATACGGGACTGCCGCAAAACGGGAAAATGATCGTACCGGTATATAAGTATTTTGAGCAAAGTAATAGTTAATAGTTAATTTTAATATAATAGTTAATAAAAGAATAAATAATAATTTCGAATTTAAATCATTTGAAATTAATATATAATGTTCTACATCATAATATCAAACGGCAACAAAAATTATTTTAAAATTATACTAAAGTGGAGAAATGTTGAAATAAATTATAACTCAACATTTCTCAATTAAATATACAAAAATTACAGAAAAAATTTAAATTTAATTAATTAAATATATTTAAACAATTTGGTCTATTTTATAATTCTGGATTAAAATAATTTTANCCTGAAACGGATATGATGACAGAAGAACGCCAAGAACTCTTGAATGAAAAACACCAAGAAACTCGGCGAGATATGTTTTCTTCTGAAAAAGAGGATTAATGCCGATATCTGCTACTAATTAATTAATTAAAGAACTTTTAAAGAAGTGGGAGGATGTCAGAACAAGTCTTAGAATGGCATCCAAACCAGGTTGAGGTTAACAGGCTTGGCGATCTCTACAATTACAATGCTATTAATTACTTCGATTGTTTTTCTCTCTTGAAGAAGAGAGAAAAACAATGGACGTTAGACAGATTCTTTAACCCTCACAAACTGAAAAACATGACTAATAAAAACGCAAGACTGTGTATATATGTATTTTTATTATTACATATAAATAAACGTAGTAAGAAAGTATATAATTTTTATTTTTGGGGGTCTCCAAAACGAATTAATCAAAACCTATGGTAAATCGATAATCGGTTAGCGAACAAAGTCTTGGAACGGATTATGTTCGTTAACCGATCACCCATTGTATTACTCGTACATATGTCGTAATGTAAAGAATATTTTCTAAATAGGCATTACATTCTTTTAAATTCGAAAATATTAATGACACAAATGAAATAATAAAAATAGAATTTCTAATAATGGATATTTGCTGTAACCATGCCCAAATAGATTTTCACTTAGAACCCCAATAATTCTTGACCCGAAATAGATTTCGGGATCCAAGAGACCCAAAATTTAGTATTTCATATTTTAAAAAAATGATATGAATGGGATGAAGAATATAAAATCACTTACGCAATATGGTTCCTTCCATGATGGTGAGACGATAGTTGGACGAAATATGCTAACTGGTAAATCCGTTTCTTTAAGATATAGTTTTTCAGCGAGATTTTTTGTAAAAGAATACGTATTCGGAAAATCATCTATTAATTTTGGAGTTATGGTATCCACTAAATCAGTATCCATCCATCTGTGCGTATAAAATTATTGTCAATATGTAGTTACTAATTGTACAGAAAAGTTTTCTTTAATGCTTACTGAATAGTTCTGATAAGTTCTTCAGGATCCACTTTAGATGGGTATATAATCTCATCAGGTTCACTACGGTTACAATTACAATAAGCCGTCGAAACGTGCACCAAACTCTGATGTTTATTTTTATAAAAGTCAAATTAATTATCACATATTATCTCTATCAATATGAAATGTTCATGTATATATTTTACCTCGAGATTCCGCAGTCTTTTGCAAACTTCAATTAATCTCTTCGTACCGAGCAAATTTTGTTCCACAGCAATTCTTTTAAGTAAAAAGTAAATATATAAATGTATATGTATATTTAACTCATAAGTTAAATTTAATTAATTATAGAAATAATTTATCATACTTTAATGCTTCGTCAAATCTTACAGTTGCTGCTACATGATATACAATACTAACTTCAGAAGAAAGTAAATCTAAATCAGTTTCACTAATTCCTAATAGCGGTTCAGATAAATCTCCACTAATAATATGCAATTTTTCTCGATAATTTGGTCTTTCTTCTTTCATGCGACCGAAAACCTATAAGAAAACAACAAAAAATCACATAAATAAGTATTAATACTATATTTAATTTGCGTTTTTATTTATTGTAATTTCGGTTTATGCTTTATAAAGAAAATATAAATTAAGTTTTTAAATCAAGCAAAAATTATAAAATCAGTATTTTCATGTTTTTATAAAATTTAAACTAATAAAATTAATTTAACACCTAAATAGTGACAGTTTCTTATGAAAGTCCTCCGGGAGGCACTTTCCCTTTGGCAATTTATCTGTGTATTGCGCTGCCTTATTACATCTATCCATCCGTCTGTATGATGTTTGGTAAGGTATAGATCTATGGTAACAAGCTGGTCGCAAATTCAGAAATACAAAAGCAATTCTAGCTTATTTAAATTTGTAATTGTAAGCATCATATAAATCTGTCCCTTAAACATTAACATGACGTTACTTAAAACCAATCTGACATTTAGGTACAGAAAAGATGAGAGCATATTGCCATCGTCAAAATAGTATTTTTTAGTTATAAAATATTAGGTATGTCTTCATGTTTTAAAGCCTCCAAAATTTTCTCACTCCAAGCGTGTTCCTAAAGTGCATAATGTAGGAGCCAGTTCTCAGAAGAGTAATATGGCTACAATGTAAATTTTAGAAAATTTTAATTATTTGTTTTNTTTTGTAATAAAAATTTGTATTTAAATCACTTGTTAATTTTTAAATAATTTCATATTATTTTTAAGTATTAAATTTATTACGCAATGCAAGTCAAAACGCAAATAATTATATGAAAGATGTATGGGTTGATTGCATCCGTCGACCTTTATAAGCAGTAGATTCGAAACATTTGCAGCCTATAAATCTGTTTCATACAATACATGAAACTTTTCGTATCAGCTTGAAAGAAAAGGTGTACGTATAGTACACCTTTTCTTTCAAGCTGATGCTTACAAGATATGGGGTCTATAGCCTATGAATAATGACTAATTTAAATTAGTTCATTGTTGAAACATTTTCGTCAATGTTTTCACATTAGAAAACGTTAGTTCATCAGATTCACAAAATTACAAATGTTACGAAACTCAACTTTAATTTTCACTATCGTGTAAATGTAAACAAAGAACTTAGCTAAAGGGGAATAAT
The DNA here is from genome assembly GCF_000671375.1 of Centruroides sculpturatus. NCBI lineage: Eukaryota > Metazoa > Arthropoda > Arachnida > Scorpiones > Buthidae > Centruroides > Centruroides sculpturatus. The sequence continues at coordinate 243,890 of NW_019385325.1, read as the reverse complement.
TGCGGCAATAGCTTACAAGAAACGATCTATTGTGAATTAACTTCTAGTGTATTAACTTTTAGAACTTTTTTATTAAAAAGTAAACATGATTTTGAAAAACACTTCCGTTTTATTTAATTGTAATAATTAAGGATGTGACGAAAGTCAATTTTACTTTTTATTACAACTAAATTATTGTTTAATAATACTTGATTAATGGGTTTTTTAACTTTATTCTGATACAATTTTAATGTTCAATTATTTATAAGGAGTTAATATATATANTAAGGCAGATATTTTAATTAATTTAATTATACTTAGGGCTAAAAGCAATTTCTGTAATGACAATCTTAATCTTTGTTGTTATTTTTTTCTCCGAGCAACTCCGGGCTCATCTGCTAGTCCTTGAATATTTCTGTACTAGCAAATTGTCTCTCCCAATGTATTTTTATATCATACTAAAAAGATTAAAAGTTCAAACGCATACTGCACACAAAAAATATCTTATTTTGTATATCTACTCAAATCCAATAATGAAAAATATTTTTACTCACTACCATTGTCTTGCCCTCAATTATAAGGATTTATAAAAATCAATCTGATGCTCTGATATTCCCGCATGTAGATTGTCGGATAATGGAAAGAAACCATTAAGAAAAGTCGGACAAAATTTATGCACAAAATATTGTAAATGTATATTTTAATGTATTATATTCCTATTTGTACTGTACGTGTCATTTTATATTCGTAATAACGTTATTTTAAAATTTTAACTTCATTATTTTAGAGAAAATTTAAACTTTAATTGGAAATTGCTGCTGTAGATTATATGCCTAGAAAACTTTTGTCCAAAGTTGTTATTTTAAATTCGAATTGGAATCGACCATCACGGGCAAGAAATCCCATAGAAATGGTAACGATTTTCATGAATAGTGCGAGTTTGGAAGAAACTCTGACTTTATGATTTTTGAAGGTTTGTCATTGGAGATTATACTGCCAACGTTGTAATTATTATGAATTTTATTAATTGAAAATTTAAATTCTTGCATTTATGCAATATACATGATAACAGAATGCTATCATTTTTATTTTTATTTTTGAAAAAAAATTAGTTGACAGTGCTTACATATATGTAAGCATTATTATGTATGTATGTATATATTACGTATATAGACTATATATAATTGAAATTCTGTTTAAACACCACGACGTTTAAAGAGAATTGCAATAAAATATATAGCGTTTGAATTATAGTCTATATTTTATTGAAAAGAAATTCTAATGGTTTTTAGTGTATTTGTACATTAACAACGTAGATAATTTATTATTTGGATCCAATTTATAAAATTTTATTTAAAATATTAAGTTGGGTATTTATATAATTGTAGAATTATTACTTACTTTGCCAAGAAATCCAGTTCCCCCGGTGATAAAAATATACTTTTCTTTATAAAACGCAGCAATTTTTGACACTTTTTGCATTTCGTCCATTTTGAGTTAAGTAAAAATGGAGCAAGTTACGTTGAATACCTCTTCACTCATGAAAAATGATAAATATATATTTTTTCAGCTATTATCCAATAAGGAAATTCAAATGACTGTTTTGCAATTAAAAAAATCATCGAAAGACATTTTTTTAACTCTTTCCTCCCTGCGGGCCCTAAGAGGACATCTTTTTATCAAGCCCATTATGAGTCCGAAAAATTCCTGTGGTTTTTTACTTGTCCTGATTATATCCTGGATCCCTCAGAGGGGTAAGAAATACTCCTTGACCACTCGGCCATCGGCCATCGGGAGACATAATTTGTCACAGAACATATACGATTTCGGTTTATTATCATTTTTTTAATCGACTTCTTTATATTTACTCTAATGAAAGCGTATTCGTTTCATTTATTTAAATATTGTTATTCGAAGTCTAAAAATTCGGCACGCATAAACACTTTTATTGCTTATGCTTCTAACACAATAGAGTGCTATAAATTAAGACACTTGGCAGTGTTAAATAAATCGACAATAACAAAAAACTGTAATGTTGTAATGAGAGTCAGATAATATGTAAATTTGTATTAACTGTTGATCATGTCTATTAACTCCATGACATTGTAAAATCATTAGTTCATATAATAATCTATGATATTAAATATTGAAATGTTAAATAATCCAATAGTCATACATTGAAAAAATAGTGTGGAAGTCAGATATGTAAATTTATATTGTAAAGTTATGTAAATTCGTATTATATTGTAAATGCGTATCAAGGAAAAAGGATTTCGTAAAACAGATTATGAGTGTAAGGCATGATCAATTGTATGCTAATTTGATAATTGTAGTCCAAAGTATGTTTAAAATCAAGGATTTTGTAGAACTGTTTTATAAGTGAAAGGTATAATCAATTGTATACAGTTTTAATAACAACCGTAATCAAGGTATGTTTTAATGGAAGATAGTTTTATAGATTCTTATGTATACTTTTGTATATATGTGTCATATACTTCCCTAATATTATAGTTATTTATGAATAAGCTGACGTTACTGGAAAATATCGCGAGTAACTGTTACTGAAACGGAAGTAAGCTGTTACTTCAGTCTATAAGACTTATATATATGGTATGTTTTAGATTTTTATGAATTCTACCAAACTTGTTTTTTTATATGTATGTTATATTCTTTTTTAATGTTTTAGTTGGCTGAAGAGGGGCTTAAGAGCCCGAAACGTGTAAAATGTTCACACGTATCAACTAAATAAAGATGAGAAAACCCGCCAAGTGTCTTAATTTATAGCACTCTATTGTGTTAGAAGCATAAACAAATTGTAAAGCACGGTTTCATATCATCAAAATATGACGATATTACAAAATATGCAATTTTCAATTAATATTTAATCAAATCACAATTTTAAAAACAATTTAATGTGTTTGGTATTAATTTTTAATAATGCAGTCTGCATTTAAATCTCATTAATAAAATAAAACCATTACAGAAATAAAAAATAAGCATTTGAATATTATAATAATGTAGCAATGAAAGGTTTAATGGGTGTTAACATAATAATTGCAACAACTGATTTTATAACTTTTTTTCCTTTAATTCAAATGTTAATAAATCTTTAACTTTCTTTTGAGAATTTCATAAAATTTAGACACTAGTGACAAGTTTTTTTTTTTTTAATTTTTAGATTAATACACTCAAAATATGAAAAGAAAATATGCTTTATTCACTTTCCTAAAAATTTGTATAGCAAATGTTTTTTATTTTTATATATTTAATATTCTATTAAAACATCTTTCATAAGAATAATTATACACAAGATTTATTCTCATATTTGTTATATCAAAAAAGTATTAAAAACTTCAAGAAATGGCTGAAACAAAATGAAGGTAACTGTCATATTTCTATTCACATAATGGAAAAATGCTTGAGAAACAATAAAAATGGCAACAGAATAAAAGTAAAAGAAGGTTTTGTGCTTGTTCTACTTACTTACCTAAAGCTGTTATTTTAAAATATTAGATAACTTTTAATAACATAACCTTTATCTAAATGTTAAAAAACTGATAATATTTACATTACCTGCACAACTTTTGTGCAGAAATCCATAGAAAAAGATCCCTTAGATTCCAATTTGCTTTCATCTTTATAAAATTCTAATGTGTGTGTTCCGTCGATTTCTTTTCTCAAGGACATAAAACGTTTCTTAAAAGACTAAAAATAAAATGTTTAGTTAATTATAAATGCATAAAATAAATTTGTCTTTTTAAATTTAAGTTATTTAATAAAGTTAAACATAATTTACTGTAAGTAAATAAGCATATTATTATTATTTTTTTTATAAGTATCGATCATGAGGAGGAAGAGTTTTAAACATTATAAAATATGACAATTATAAAATTAAATTAGAAATACACAGAAAACAAAAATGTCTATAAAAATCAAATATTTCCAACTAGAAGCATTGCTGATGATCTACAATAAATGTAATTAAAATTATA